>NW_017306712.1:268007-290914 GCF_000935625.1 Nanorana parkeri
AATGTTCAGGTTATTCTTGCCTTCTGATCTGAAGCAATGTGCTTCTTATCAATTTTAGCTGCTCTGTTTGCATTCTTGCATTTCCTGTTTCATTTTGTGTAACCCCTAAATGCTGATGATGACCCTGACCCTTCCATTTTGTATTGTGGAAGGCCAACCTTTTCTCCTTTTATTTGCTTCTTAACACTAGCATTGAGCCACAGGGGTTTTATTTTTTAGTTTTTTTATTTCTTATATTTAGTGCTCAGTGGGATGCAATGGCATATACTATTATTTAACACCCTATAAAAATGGTAGAAAGACTGGAGGAGCTTTTAAACTAGAAAGTGTGGGGAGGGTATAAAAATAAAAGTACTTAAACTAAACGTAGATAATTTAATCATAGGTAAAAATAACACAGAAAGTAGTAAAAAAGGAGTTAATAATAGTGGGCTCACTCCAGTCAATACAGTCAATATAGGAAATCCGTTGGCGTATCTAAGTATAACTACCAACGGATGGCCGAAATCAAGGCAGAATAATAACAATAAAAGTAGCGGGGAACAACAAGTTAGTAAACTTTTGACCCACAAAAAGAGAGGAATTAAATGTATATTCACAAGCTGAGGGCTATGGGCATAGATGAGGTGGTGTGTACGTGGCTAGAGAACTGGCTACGGGAACGGGTCCAGCGGGTATCTGTAAACGGCACCTTTTCAGACTGGGCTAGTGTAATGAGCGGTGTGCCTCAGGGTTCTGTCCTGGGTCCCATATTATTCAACTTATTTATTAATGCCTTCGGGAAGGGTGTTAACAGCGTTATTTCCGTGTTTGCGGATGACACCAAAATTGGGAGCGTAATCGACACAGACTTAGGCATTATAATATTACAGGAGGACCTGGATAAAATAGGGAAGTGGGCATTAATGTGGCAGATGAGGTTTAATGTCGATAAATGCAAAGTAATGCACTTTGGACATAAAAATAAACAAATGGGTTATACAATTAAGGGTATGCCACTAGGGAAGTCAGAAATGGAGAAGGATTTGGGTGTCATTGTAGACCACAAACTGAAAGGTAGCTTGCAGTGCCAGGCTGCTGTAAACAAAGCTAGCAGGGTTTTGTCCTGTATTAAAAAGGGGATGTATTGCAGGGACAAGTCTATAATTTTGCCACTTTATAGATCATTGGTTCGACCTCATCTGGAGTACGCGGTCCAGTTCTGGTCACCAGTACTAAGAAAAGATGTCCTTGAGTTGGAAAAAGTCCAGCGAAGGGCAACCAAACTAATTAGGGGTATGGAGGACCAGAGCTACGAGACAAGGCTACTAAATTTAAACATGTTCACATTAGAGGTGAGGAGATTAAGGGGGGATATGATTTCCATGTACAAAATGTCCAATGGTGGTAACAACATTAGCGATAAACTGTTTAAAATTAACTCCATTACAAAAACTAGAGGCCATCACCTAAAATTGGTGGAAAAAAAATTCCAGCACAAGGGGCGAAGGGGGTTCTTCACAGTAAGATCAGTTAGGGTCTGGAACTCACTGCCACAGGCGGTGATTTCAGCAAAGAATGTGGAATTGTTCAAGAAACTTTTGGACGATTTCTTAAGGGACCGTAATATACAGGGGTACAGGTACTCCTAGAATTACATCCTAATAGGTTGGACTCGATGGACCAATGTCTTTATTCAACCTCAAATACTATGTAACTATAAAGCCTAGTAAAGAGCACAGGTTGTTGAAGTTGTCTTTTTAAAAATTAAACGTTTTAGGAGGTACCAAAATGTTTCTCCTGCATCTTGTGTCAAATGTAATATCATTGTGGTCACTTTTGCCTAAATTGTCCCTAATTTGCACACCTGAAAAGATCTCTGTTTTATTAGAAATCACCAGATCTAACAGAGATCTGCTTATTTTAAAAAACTCCTTTCAAGTGGAGCCAAAGCTTTACTTTACAAAGCTATCAAAAGGAGTGAAGAACCAAAGACACATGCATGTCCCACTGCCAGTGTCAGGTGAAGATAGTGGCAGTTTGTGAAATACCCTGCTCACCACTCTTAAAAAGATGGCATTTTATGGCCAAGCTAAATAAAAGTAAAGAGAAAAAAGAGAAAAGGAAACAATCACCATGGAAACATACATTTCTATTATTAAAATTCTTAGTGAGAATATGTCAAAAAACGTGAAAGAATATGAAAGAAAGAGTGCTTGTTTATTGGAATTTAGTGTGCATTAGAAGCTGAAGCATGTCAGATAGAGCCCACCTTAATTCCTGGCTGGAGGACATTCAATATTATCTAGGATCCCCAGCCAAACAGTCCCTGTCCCATCCCTTTTATATATTGTATTTCAGTTCTTTCCGTCATGTAGGCTAATCACATGTAGGCATTGCCGCAGCTTCCTGTTTTCAGGAAGCTACTGTATGTACAGTACCCTACCGACCCCTACTATGAAAGGTTTTATTTAATAATTTTTTGAGTAGGTTGATGGGGGGGGGCAGAAGGAACCAAGGAAGGCAGAATATAAGTAAATTAAACTGCAGCTGTAAAGCACTTGATGTTCTTAGGAGAGGTGAATGGAAAAACACCAAACTCAAACAATTTTTTAACACAAATCCCACAAAAAAACAAATAAAAGAAAGATAAATGGCATGACTGCCTACAAATAGTTTTGTCTATTTGGTAACTACCTAAGGGAACAAAGCCAATCTATGGCTACATCATGCAGATAAACCCTCCCGCACTGTGTAATACATCAGATAAAGTGGATTTAGGCAATGTTCTGATTTACTAAGTCAAAGATAAATGAAACCCACTGCACTGAATTTGTAACTGCCATAAAAACAAATGTCACTGTCCAACCATGTAGACCAGTCTCTGGGGTTTTAGTGAAGCATAGTTGTGGACTTTAAAAAATAAGACTGTCTTTGGCTATTACATGAAATGTTATAGGATAGTAAAGTAAATTCTATGCATCATTTTTACTGTATTAACTAAGCTGTAATTGATTGTAATCAAACCTTTTCTTCTGTGATATATTTACACTAATGTACACAAATAGATAGAGCACTGCAGTAAAAAATGTCTTCTGAAGATTTATAAAGCAATAGAACATTCAAGAATGTTTAATGTACAGACACAGTCACGTGGCTTAGCTGCTCAGTTTCACTTAGAGATACACTTTAGTCAAAATTGAAAATCGATCATGGAAATGCTAACATAAAGCACAACTTACCTGCTCAGTATTTCAATTTCTCATCAATGTATAGCTATAGTACTCTACCAAAGATCCTTTTGTTGGTAACCTGGCAATTTGGGAGCCCCATTTCCTTATCTGTTCACAAATAGGAGAAGTTTTCCCAAACATACCCACTGTAGGTTTATTTTAATCTTTCATTTACATAAAGCCTCATGTATAACAGTATCAGTAGTGAATAGTTGAGCATTTAATTTGAATGAGTGATACATCAAGCAGAGAAAAAAAGTTACATAGGACATGCATAGGACAGGCTGTAGCAAACCAAAACACCTACCCGCATGGTAAGAGTCTGCAAATTCTAGCCACAATTGATTACAAGAAACTCAGATTAAAGAATATCATTATTGCACAGTGCATTGACTGATTCACTATTTATATATAGTAGAATTGCTCATCAAAGACACCAACTGACTGTACTCGTAGCAAAATACCAGATCACTCAATATCATCCAGGCATTAACATGATAATCACCAGTATTATCTTTTTATTTTTCATTAAAAAAATAAACCTGTATGATTATCGAAAAATGCAACAAAAGTATATTATGTTTAAATAATACCAGGCATATGTTATTACCAAATTACTACACAAATGAACTATTGTATTTGTTGCCATATTTAAAGTATATGTTACCACTAAGGGAACATTGCCATACTGTTATAGTAACAGTGACATCTACAGGATACATATTAGAGAATTTAGTATACAAGTGAAATATAAAGAAGATACCATGTTTTGAGCTTTTAATACAAGAAGAAAAGCAGAACATTTGTGTGTATTAGAGAAGGCAAAAACAGTAGGTCTTCTTTAAAACAGATCTATTAACAAGATACTAGCTATGGATATGGAAAGATCATCTGTATAAACTTTTATCAGATGTTTGTTAGCCTTAGTGGTTTAACTGATTTATATCCAGAAGTTTTTTTATGTCAAAAGCAAACAAACAGCAGGATAAAGAAAATCCTTAATGCAGGACGGTTGTGTGTTTCATTCTGACAGTTTAAAATATAAACCAAAGTGTGCCATTATTGGTCGACAAAATATGACTGGACTAATTTCTGTTTATGAATGAATAAAGATGCACATCAAATGAGGGCATCTTACAATACAAATCTATTTGAAAAGCACATACAGTGGCTATGAATGAGTTATTTTGTCCAAGATATGCACAGGCTTGTTATTGCCAATTTAGATGTAGTTGGTCGTTTAAGGAACTTGTAATGTAAAAAACATCAATTGTTCTCACAGATATGGGAGGTCTGCATATCAACGTATAAGCTACATCTACAGGTCTTTAGATGACAGAATCAATCCAGCCATTTAATTTCAATCATTATCATACAGCAACAGAGAAATGCCGCCTACCACTAACAATCCTTTTCATCCCACAAAATGATCTAAAATGTTGATGGTATGTTACCTTGTTTCATTCAGTTTCTTTTGCATTTGAAAGCTGGTTGAAAGTAGTTTTTGCTTTGTTTGTTCCATTTAAAGTGCATTGCCAGTAAACTAAAATCATTTAGGGAGCTGCTAATGCTATCCAGGAAACATTGTGCTATTCCTAAAGTCAAATCCTGTAGTACTGCTAAAGCACGTGCCAAGATCCCTTTGAAATACTTAAAATAACATATGTGATAGGCACGTCCTCCACCTCTATGTTTTAGTGTTTAAGACTGGCTATTGAGGATGTAGGAGGCCAGGGGAAGTGTGCATGTGTGCCCCATATCTATAAATACTAAGATTTTCCCCAGAGGATGGAATGTCAATTTTACACCACAAGTGAGGTGGTAGTTTTGGCTTTTTTTGTACAGTTTTTGGGTAATATACAATATTGCACAGAGCAGAGATTTTTCAGTACCTCTGGGTGTTTCTGGGTGAAAACTCTATTTAGCCATGCTCTGCTGCACAAGCTCCCTGCTTCCAGGAATGTTGCAGCATGAATCAAATCCAGGGTGTGAAATTAATTTTTTTTTAAATTAATGATCAATATAATGTAAAATAAGAAAAAGGAAAATTATAAAAATGGATATACATTAGCATAAATATGATCCCTATGTTTTGAAATAAGTAAAGCAGGGATGCAAGGAACCCCATAAGTGACTATTTGGAAGCTCAAAAATGAATATCAGGTGCTGGTGTAAATAGCAGGTTTTGTCTCCTGTGTATTGTTTGATCACCGTACACAATCACTTGAGCAGTTAAATCATAGCTACTGAAAGAAAATATCAAACCTTATTCTGTCTTCTCTGAGCAGTAAACCATAAACTATGTATTAGTCTACAAAACATAATTTCATTCATGCAAATCTTCTGCAAGTAAAGTCAACCTCTATTTTGTTTTAGGCTTGTACAAGAGTGATTGATTCTTTTTATAAAGAAATACATATTCAATAAACAAAGCTAGATAAACAATATGCCCATTTCAACATACGCACATAAACTTACACATACACTATAACTGAACATGAACTCATTGCTGACCATTAGAAAAGTAGGCAGCATGGGAGCTAATCATTTCTGGGTGAGGGTAAAAGTAGATGATGATGGGGGCTGATGAGTATGGAGGCAGAGTGTAAAATGATTGTGAAAAGGGGAGAGAGGAGGCAGAGGGCTGGTTGTTGCTGATAGCTGGAAAGGAGCAAGCTGATTGTGTGCTATAGTTTACATAGGAGGACCTGGTCATGGACTGGACCTTTTATTACAACAGAAGCTGATTATGGATAGAGAGAAGGAAAAGAAATGGTAGCTGAAGGAGTGAGAGGCTGACTAATATCTGTTTCACGGTTGAATATAAATCATAAAGCTTCTCTGCCTCCCAGTTTTTAGACACAAAAGAGAGACATAACTGTGCAAAAGATGTCCACTGCTGTGTGCTGTGTTGGTAGGTGTAATACTGCACATTAATCTAGTCTCTGGGTCATATGTCAACAGTTGCTTCTCCCTACTAGTGGAGGAATGACAGTTCATGCCCTTTCAAATGATGTGTGAAATGTTGGTGCAACTTTTTGTAACCAGCCATGACACAACTCTGACAAGGGATGGAGCTTAGTGGAATAGGCAAGACATAGGCCAAAATGAATTCCTGCATATTTGTAAAATGTTAGGTGACATATCATATGTGCTTGTAAATTATTCTCCACTATGGAAGTCGTAGAAGAGTGAGCAAAGCATTTAAAGACTACGTACCACAGAAAGGATAAAATACTGAAGCATTGGACGCCTAAGATGTTGAAGAGTGGGGGGATACATACAGCAGAAGTTGTTACAGTGAATGAAGAGCTGCCAGAGACTGCAGTGAGGATCATGGGGGGAAGATCATCTATGGAATAGAGCGAGGACAGTGCGGGGATGGTTTAATAGATTCTTGATGAACAATGTGCTGGTAACAGATTTGAATGGTGGTACATGCACTTTTCTGCTACATTTACCCACACTCCAAAAACATGCTGGTAGATTAATTGGCTCTTGTCTTAATTGGCCCTGTATGTATGTATGTGAGATAGAGACCTTAGATTGTAAATTCCTTGAGAGCAGGGACTGATGTTAATGTGCAACTATGTAAAGTGTTGCGTAACTTGTTGCCACTCTATTAATAACTGCAAGAAATAAATAAATGTACTCCTGATGGCAGAATGTTCCAGCATTAAAATTAGAATCTCTCATTCTACCACACAAAATGAAAAGATAACCAAGCAAAATGGTGATTACAACATATTTGAATGCTCCCATATGAACTACATTTGATTTTTTCTTCAACTAGGTATTTTGTTGTAAATGTTTCAGATAACATTTCAAAAAGGTATGCTAAAACCTCAGTTTGTTTAAACCGGTATTCTATGGAATGCTCCCAAATTAACCAAAACTTTCAAAAATACTGAAAACTCAATAGAAGATATTAGAATTTTAGATATTAAGTCCTGAAAAAGGTATATTTGACATATGAGCCAGTTTTAATAATTAAACCAAGGATTTTTCTTACCTGGAGACACTCATCTTGTTTGGCAAGGTCTTCACAGTCTTTTTTATTGAAACATGAAGAGTTGAGTAGAAGATCAACCTCAGCAATAGACTGCAGGAAGCGTGCAATCTCTGCCAGGTATGTAGAAGGCACATAAGAGGCATCCACTTTCATTCCCTCAATCATTGAACGAGTGCTTTCTTCATGAACAGTTTGCTGGTGTAGGAAAGAATTTTATATTCTAAGTAAGTGCGTTACGAAATTTAGACACTTTCTAGAGATTATTAAAGAATAATCAGTTGTGTCTTCCAATAAAGATGACACCACTTAATGTAATAATCATATAAGAATTGTAAGGATGCAATTAAAATAAACATTTTTAAATATGCTAAAATCATACTGGTTGCTAGCAACATCAGTACTTTTGTTTTGATGAGAATGATTAAGTAAGTCCTTTAAAATGTGACACAATGCATGTTACATATTTGTTTTAAACATTAAACATCACTTCAAAAAACACAGTAGTTTGTGATATACAATTATTTGACAAAGCAAATACTAAATGTATATATACTACATTTGAATTTGTGAAACTATGCATGCAAACTTAGAAACCACCCTTTAGTTCATTAGATATTTTTTAATTATTTTTTTTAATATTAATTTTTAAAATGTTTCCTTAGTATGCAATCATAGTACAGCACAGACTTAAAGGAGAACTATGAGGTAAGTGATTTACAATCATCCTCATAGTTAGAGCTGACGTCTGACATTGAAACCGTCACACGTTGACTCTATAGATCGGGAAGTGAACAAACACACACCGTCGCTCACTCACTTCCCGATCATCTCCCTGCAGAAAGCGGTGACTGTCAGTCACCACTCCGCACAGGGATTTCCCCCTCCCCTCTCTGATCCTCCAGCACTGACTGGAGGAATGGATGGGGAGGGGCGATCACAGCTGGACCTGCCTCTAGATAGGCAGAGCCCGTTGTCAATCAGCTAGCTGGGTGGATCTTGACAGTATTGTCGGGAGCCGTCCCAGCTGTGGCCCTCTCAGTATATAGTGGGCAAAAGCTCGCTATATACTGAGCTTTGGGTCATGGAAGGAGGTTAGTATATGTCCTATTGTAATAAAAAGGTTACCCCATAGTTCTCTTTTAAAGTGATCTTGTAGCCAGCTGTAGACATTAAGATATTTAAAAAAACCTAACAATGCAAAGCTTTAAAACAAACAATTCACTCTCAAAATGCACAGGCAATCAAGTTAGGTTTCACAGCTAAAGTCTGCAGCACCCAGTGGCCAGCACAGAGAAGCAGGCACATCCAAAAAGATCCAGTTGATGTGTTCTTTTGTGTCATTTTTTTAGATCACAGGCAGAATGCTGTGACATTTGCAGGAGTCTGCTGGACTCTCCCACCAAAGAGAAGCAGACAGACCCATGGATCTTAAAATAAATATTTAGTAAAAAACAAAATAATTTAATTAAAACATTTTAATGTATATTGATCGGGGGAAATTATTATTTGCATACATTACACTTCAGCTTTAAAGCTCATTTACTCTTTAAACAGACCATATCTTCCATTTTGGCCTACAGAGAAAAGTTAACTTGGACAACAGTATAATAGCTTTCAGCTTGACATACTGTTAGGTCAAACCTAGGCATGCTAAACTAAGCATATGATGAAAAATATAAGTTAACATTTATTAAAACCATATGCCAAACTGATCAATATAATGATCCAGATATATAGGTAAGCTGTAAAGGCTAAGGTATTCCACACCCCTCCTGCCTCTGAAGTCTCCCCATTTGTCAAAAAGGCTGCTCATACTTTTAAGAATGGGTTACATTTTGGGTTTTCACTGCAAAAGGAATAGAAAGTAATTCTTCCAATGGGGCATTTTTGCAATGATAGCCGTCAAAGAGATTTCCTTTATTTTGAATAGCGCTCTCTTTTTTGCTGTGTTTCAAAACAGGAAGTCAAGGAAAATAATCCCAGTAGGACATAGACAGCATGAAAAACTTAACAGGGGTTTTAACAATGCCATGCTCTACCCTAAACCGAAGAAATGTTTTAGCTTTAGATATACTTTAAATGGAATTTCCTATCATACTGTTAATAATAGACCATACATTTATGGCTGGCCCTGACCATAACTGATCTGACAAGCAAGTCAATATGGAAGCTTTTCTGTGTAGCTATAATGGTGTACTCTAGGCTAACAGGCAGTTTGCCACTGGATTCATGGCATCAGCCTCACACTCAGTTGGCTCAGAATCTGTTTATTATAAAAAGTCCCAACTGCTGGAAATTCTTTGGATGAACCTGAACAGGTAAAAGCAAATATTTTAAAAGGCAGTCCTATTTGCTACTTAAATGTATATGCATAGTGCTTCTTATTGTGCAACCTCTTTATAAACAGTGATGGACGATGGGTATTTAGACAGGGAGGGCTTTATATTAGAAATAAATGTGACATCCATAATAACTTTGGATCACAAGGTCTGATATTATTTTATCACATTATATTGTGTGGCAATAGGATTCCTGAAACCATTAAACGTTTGCCTGGTGAGCTGACACTCCACCCCAAAGCAAAAGTCCCTCACCCCTAACCCCTAGATCCGCAGTCTATGAAAATGTGTAATCTATTGGGGTTGAGTTTTTATATAGTAGCAGCAGGTGCAAGGGATTTTGGTACTCCTAGCCCCCTAATAATGACTGTACCTAAAAATAAATTTCTAATGCCATAGTTTATACTTCCTTATTAAATTATTATTTTGTGCACAAATGGACTGGAGCATGGGTTTCCAATAAATGGCACATACAGTACAAAGATTGGTAAGATGTCAAAACGACACCTATACTAATCCGCAAACCTTAACAGTACACTCTCAGACAATCATCAACCCATTTATTTCATTTGTGTTTGGGAAGAATAATTGACTCACTCTGTACATAGGTGGCCTAATCTACAGATTTTACATCCTTACTGCAATTAATGCATTCAGTATAAGCGTCTCCTTGTTACATGAAAAAAGGACTCTTGGCTTTCTAAAGAGGAAAGGTATTTTAACAAGCTTTCCCATAGTACAATTTTGGTTTATTTGCCTTTTAATTATCTGTTGCATTATGTTAATATCCAGTTTGTTATATTAAAGAACAACTCCACATAAAGAACTAAATAGAGAAGAGAAAAATACATGGAAACTGTTTTACCTGCCAAATGATCTGTAATGTAATGTATATGCCCTGTTTATCTATCTATCTATCTATCTATCTATCTATCTATCTATCTATCTACAGACTTTGGGGGTTATTCACTTAGTTGCCGAAGGCAGCCGACTGAATAACCGAGCCAAAGTGAACAGAGCCGAACGAGCCGTTCGGCTATTCACTTTGGCTCAGTGCGGCTGAAATCCTCGTACATACGTAAATCGGCTGAAATCAGCCTACATCGGCTACCTTCGGTCAGCCAAACATGCTCTGCATGTTCAGCTGAGCCAAAGTGCAGTGGGACTTCGACTCAGCTGAACCAACATCTGGATCGGCTGAGCCAAAGCTCCGGCAGCTCACTCACTGCCGTTTGCCCCTATTCTCATAGGGGTCGAAAGGCAGTGATCGGCATTTGGCTAGGCTATTAGAAATTAATGTAAATAAATGAAAAAAATTGTTTAAAAATTATTTTACAAAATGTAAAAAAAGTGGAATATTCAAAAAAGTTAAGAAAATAAGAAAATTTGAAAGAAAAAAAAAAACAATTAAAAAAATGACACACGCTACCCGACCGCATGTGATGAACATGTGATGGCAGATGCTGGCAAAAGAAAAACAATTGGGCCGAGCTTGCGTAGACAGCTAGCTCCACCCAACTATTTCCTATTGGCCGGCACCTGCCAGAGTCTTCTAGCAGGTCCAGGCCACTAAATAGCCCGTACAGCAGCCCTTCAGTTCGACTGAAACATAGGGCATAGGCAGCCAAAGCAAGCCAAAGGATCAGCCGAAGATACAGCTGGATCCTTTAGCTCTTTTGTGAACAACCCTCTATGTTTCACTACTCTACATCCTTCCTGCTCCTTGGAATATTATTGAAAATAACTGCAATAGCAATGCTGACCCTAAACCATTTCCTGTAAGTCCACCTGTATGCTTTTCTGCAGCCTACAGAGCAGGCACAACTACATAACATTTCGTTTATATTGGCAACACAATATTAAGCCAAACAAGAAATTACAGTAATTGCAATGAATAATTATTTCAGTTTTCAGAACAGGAATACAAAAACAAAATAGAGGGTATTTTTAAGTATTAACCTGAAGTTTGTTTTGTGACACCCTCTACACCCCTACCAATGGTAACACACATAACTTATACAAACCTCAAAGCACCCAAAAGTAAAACACTTTTTTTATAGCGGGTTATCTCTGAGCACTCTTGAGAAATTCCTTTCCTTCTTACTTCAGCGGATTGTTTTAAACTTTTTGCTTTGTTATATTGCTTATGAGCACTATTCTGCCTCGGAGATATTTGTGACTGTAGAGAAGAAATACATCAACTGTCTATTGATTGTTTTAATATACTGTATATGTTTGCTTTAATGTTCAGCTTACTTAGCTTGCCCCTATCAATGCTAATATCTATATTGAAGAAGGTGAATCAAATATTTAGTCATAACTTATAAATGTTCAGGTATTAAACATTAATGAGCAGAACATTAAAAACAAATCTAGCATTAAGTGGCTATGTTATGTACCATATATGTTTGCACCTTAACATTGAATGGTGTGTACTTGAAGCAAATAAATGGGATGTTTCTTGACTGCCTAAACATGCCTTGGGATAACTGTATTTTTACTTTCTTAGTCATTGATTCCTTACATAGAGCATTCACTTTGGCCTTTTCCTCATTACCAACAATATGTTAAAGCAGATGTTGATTTAGCATACCTGTCCTGAAACAAGCACTTTTATTGCCCGATGTTTGAGGCACTGCAGGGCACAATGCATTGTACACAGTTTAAAGATTTTTCAGCCCAGATTGATTGCTTTGTTCACAGAGTTGAAATTTCAGCTTTGTTTCAGTCTTGTATGTAAAACTTGTAGCAATATCACAATTCCATTATTAATATCTCAGAACAGTCATTTCTTTAATAATATATGGTATTATTGTTTGTTTTTTCCATTTGCTCTTGGGCAGATGAAATAATTATATCCTAATACGACACATAACTGCATGGTGTTTGCCACTGGGTACAAGGAAAATATCATTTTACCGCTGCGCTGATACATTTAAAATTGCATCCCTGAACAAAAATGCGGCCTGCTGTTTTACTAATTATGCCATTTTTACACAGATTTTGCCCAAATAAAGCTGATGTAGCACAATGTATCATAAAAAAGGCAAGTCTGAAAATTTCCCTGAGCAGCATTCTTTCGGTTGGGCAGAGATGAGTATAAACTTTGTATAATTGATCTGCAGTTTGAAAGTTGTACTACAACACATTTTGGATCTCTTTGGGATGTGACTCCTTTCAAAACTGTCAGATGCACAGCACAAAACAATCTTATTTCCATAACTAAACCTGCTGTTTATAGGTATTCACATTAAACTGTATATATTGAGTCAAAAAAAAAAAATTATAAAGCTCATGGCAATGATAAGATATGTACAGTGATTGAGAATTAAACTAGAGTTAAAATGATGTTAAAGTCAAAAGGTTTTTAAGCTACTGTATTTCAAATGCTGATGAAATCACTTGCAATAGATGCTGCTCCTTGAAGTTTAAAAGTTTTACTTTCCTGCAGAATCAGCTGGTTCCCTGAGAACTGGCACTAACATGCTGTTTTATGGTGGTTCCTTTCCCTCGCTGGGTCCTATGGAGCCATCCTTGTGTGTGCTAGTAAGCTGTGTGTGTCTCCATAGGCACACAATAAGTACTATCCTTGTCGCACTCCTTACCGATATATCAATTGTAGTGGGGGGTGCTTGCAGTGAATGCGGATGGCGCCGTGAATGTCAGCAAAATTATAGAAATGTCACCAGCACACCAGTCCTTTTAGAATAGCAAAAGCTTAATTTATTGAAGTTTTTTGTCGTATGACCAACATGCGCTTTCGGGACCGCACAGGGTCCCTTCATGCTAAAACCTGATGAAGGGACCCTGTGCGGCCCCGAAAGTGCTTGTTGGTCATATGACAAAACTTCCATAGGCACACAGACACAGCAAGGCAATCCAGTCACCTGTTTCCTGCACCTCCCTCCCTTCTGCAAGCAAGTAGGTGAAGAGCTGCTGGAGACTGCTCTGTCCTTTGTGATCTTGTACTGGACAGGGAGTTCAGGGAAGCCGAGCGGAGGAAGTAACAACCAGCTGTTCTGAAACTTGGTGACTGTAAGTGCTTGGGCAGAAATGTAAAAAAAAGTGTTTAATACTACTTTGAACTGGGAAGTTATACTAGTCAAAACAGTACAAAGAAGAGTGCAACTACCTGGATAAATAATTAATGGGTACTACATAATGAATGATAAATACGTAAATGCTGCACAGCCTGCTGTGACTAGCTGAATGGTTAGGGTTGAAAAGTAAATGTGTGACTTATATAAATATATATATATTTAAAAAAAAATATGAAAGGGTTAAATCTCTTTATTTAAATAATCATAATTTAAAAAAAAATTCTGAAAAATATCAAAACTTTCTATTTATCCATTTTTATTCATTGTTCTAAATAAATGTGACATTTTAACTTTTTTTCACGTATAATTATAACAATCTGTCCATACATACATTACAATGGAGGCCTGTCAGTGATCTACACACTCCATACAGGAGCATAAGAAACCAGTTTCAATCTTTGACTATTTGGCTTGCCTACACGTTAATATCCACTATCTATAGTCAATACGGTCCTGGAGAACAAACACACTCGGGCCCCATAGGGATCACTAGATCGGGGTATGTCAATTCTTGAAGAAACAACCTTCGAGTACCCTTGAGCCAGTCAGTCCGCCTCCCAGCGGTCAGACCTATCACAGCTTCCTTACGGACCCGACTCCTCTCCCCTGCCAGGCTTAAAAGACATTCTACTTCCCGCGGCTGACACCGCTGCTAGGCTTGAAAAAGAGGATTACCTCGAAGCGCGTAGCCGCTAGCACTGCCAATTCAACCCCCAGAGGTGTCTCACCACACAGCACAGCTCGCTCAGACCCACGAGCACCGATCCACATACTGTGTCTGCCCTCCAACGTTCGCGACTTACTCTGCACTGATACACACTACAGTGCGGTTTCCAACTGCCGGGCAAGATCTTTCCCCCTCCTTTCTCCAAGTGCCGTGGCTCGGCCAGGCCAGCCGAGGATGCGGGCTAGGGATACCCTGAACATCCTAATCGGTAGTATATCGACTACCTTTGTCACCCGCAAGTGTATGCAGGGATTCTGTTTGCTCACCTGTGACAACACAACCGTAAGTCACACATTTACTTTTCAACCCTAACCATTCAGCTAGTCACAGCAGGCTGTGCAGCATTTACGTATTTATCATGCATTATGTAGTACCCATTAATTATTTATCCAGGTAGTTGCACTCTTCCTTGTACTGTTTTGATGAATGTGATTTACCGGGTTCCTCTCCCGGTTTTGAAGAGTTTATGCACACCATCCCCCAACACACCAATGATTAAGAGAGTTGACCATATCACAGTGGAGCACTTTCCATGCATTTTTGTTTTAGAAGTTATACTAGTGTTAGTCTAAGCACTATCCCCTTTTAAGGAGGTGGTGGCATTTTAGTAATAAATGAAAGTGGCATTTAGTATATACCAGTGCTGTCTACTATGGATCCCGCACTATTGACTGCCCTAACGCAAGGCACATTAATACGAGAGATAACACACATTAAATAATGCACTTTAATGCAGCACATTTTGAAGATCAGAATAGGTCCTAAGGGCATGCTGTCAGATTTTGAAATGCACATATTTTTTACCTATGCCTTTTACATTGCATAGAGAAAGAGAGAGGGCATTTCCTACATTTAAATACATAAAATGTATGTATTTTTTTGGTTTTCTACATTTTTTATGCAGTTCCATTTAACTATGGCAGATACTTGCAGGACTTTTAAAAAATGGATCAAAGTGTAGAAATGTGAATAGTGCCCATTAATACAATGGTAAAGGTCTCATTATTCATTTTGTCTATTGCTTACCATGCATTCAAAATGCCCTGACCCTCTTAACATAAGCTAGGCAGCTGGTTAAGTGTACCATAGCCATCATGGGGGCCCAGAGCAGTGGTTTCAGTAACAACACCTGATAAAATTATAGACTGTTATACTCAGCATTTTACAGAAAAGTGTTCTATTTCTAAACCATATTTATAGACATAGTTGTGAGATAAAGATTGTGGTCTTTTACTAAATAACTTTATTTTTTTACTTGAACAACTCTTAAATGTGATATGATATTCACATTGGTCATAATAAAATATAATCTTATTTTACAAAAAAAACATTTTATACTGACATACTTTTATTTAGAAATAATGAAGGAAAAATGTATAAACCCTCAAATTTAATAAGTAATAGCAATATTCTTACCAAAAGCTATCAGCCTTCTGTAACTGCTGTTTAGATTCACAGATGTACGTACAAAACATTTTAGTGCACGCATTCATTTTGCAATTTCTTGTACAGCCTACATTAGATCACACCACAACATGTCAGTGAGACTGAGGTCAGGCCTCTGACATAAACATTTTAATATGTGGAATTCCATCTTACCAAGCTATCCATAACAGTGTATGCAATGTATGTATAGTTTTGTATTCTTATAAAAATATGACAAAAAAGTTAGGCCTTTGTTTCATCTGTCCACAAATATTTTTAACAGCAATTCTGAAGAACAGCCATGTGACCTTAGTGAGCCATATTTTTTATTTTTTGAGTGTATTGGTTTCCTTTAAGGTAATCTTTCTCAAACAACTATCTTGTTAGCTGTTTTTCTTATAGTAGGCAAGGATGAAATTCAAGCCCAAATTTGCCAGTTTGCCCACCAGTATCTCAGACTGCTAGAATGTAAACAACCAGCTAGGGATCCCACACAATGTCATTGACCGAATATGGTAATGTCCAGGTTGGGTCAATGACGTCTCCCAGGATCCCCACCACTGTGTTTACGTTTCTGCAACGTTTCTGCTATGTAAAGCTAGAGTCAATCATATTGTCCAGTGTTATCCTTTGTCAATCATGTTGACCTGCTACAGTCAATGCTTCTCCACTGCCACAATGACCCACTGACCTATAATGTTTCCCAGCTGCACTCCTTATGTGGAAACGCTGACCTGCTGAAAGCCTCAATGGTGGTGGTTTCTAACAGTCACTTGTAGCATTTCTGAAATTTCAGAATTTAATTTTTTTGCTCATCTGCAATTTTTCATCTGCTCCAGTAATGACTCTCCAGTCTTATAGAGCATGCTCACTGACTCTTGACGGTCTTATGCAGTTATTGACCACCTTATGCAGCTTGTTTGCTATCTCTGAAGTCTTCTCAGGCATTGAAATAATAGAGAAGAAAACACTGGACCCTCAAGGTTTATCCTATTGGTGTGGTTGGCCAATTAGAAGGTGAAATAATCAGTATAGGTCATCTGAAAACTGAATAGGCAGCTTCTAAATTCCAGATTATTTCCACTGTCTCCTTGGTTTGTAGTATCAGATTCATGATTGTAAATTAAAGCACAACACTCCATTTAATAGTCCAGATACATCATTATTCAATGTAGGGGTGGGGTGACAGTATAGTATATGTACTGTGCTCAAACCTCTATTGAAAAAAGGTGTATCTGGACTACTAAATGGATTGGGGTGCTTCAGTTACATATTATTTGAGGTTGAAAAAAGACACAGGTCCATAAAGTTCAACCTTTGTGTGTCTGTGTGTGAGTTATGCGTGCGTGTATATATAAGTCCCCGTGAGGTCTAGTATTTAAGAGTACTTGTACACCTGTATATCATGGTCTCTTAGGATGGTCTAATTGATTTTTGAATTAATCAATATTCTTTGCAGATACCAATTCTTGTGGCACAGAGTTCCAAAATGTAAGCGCTCTAACTGAAAAGAAGCCCCTACGCCCTTTGTGGTTAAATATTTTCTCCACCAATTTTAGGTGGTGGCCTCGAGTCCTTGTTAAGAAGTTTACAGTAAAAAGTTTAGTGCTGATGTTACCATCACCACTGAACATTGTGTACATAAAAAAACATGTCCCCTCTTAATCTCCTCACTTCCAGCGTGAACAAGTTTTAATTTAGCAACCTTATCTCATATCTTTGATCCTCCAGCCCCTTAATTAGCTTAGTTGCTCTTCTCTGGACTCTCTCCAGCTCAAGGACATCTTTTCTTTGGACTGGTGACCAAAACTAAACCGCATACTCAAGATGAGGCTGCACCAGTGATCTATACAGTATCTATATAGTGTTCACAATCCTGTATTCTTTTCTGGGATATGAGCTGTCTCTAACAGTCTGTGTCTGCAGTCTTTGACATTCATTTATAACATGCCTTCTAACAGACTTCTGTAGCATGTCTGCAACAGTCTCTTGGAACATGACTGCAGTCTTTAAATGTATTTTGAAACATGGCAGGCATCTTCTGTAAAGAAAGGATTAAAGATCAGGCTTCTGATAATGTTAGGGATTGTACTTGAAGCTACCTATATCTAGCAAATTTGTCACCACTGGTTTAAACCATTTTAATATGGCAATCTGACTGTGTGCAATTAAGAGTTCATCATTGTGATTTAAACGAAAATTAGACAAGATTGTTTTCTCACTGTACTTTAAAAAAAAATAGAATCAGGGGAATGATAAATACGACTCTTTCCATAAATACTTATGACATATAAAATAAAAAGCAGTTTAATGGAACGTCCTCAACACTGTGATCCATTATCATTTCATATAAATTATTATTATCTCTTGGCCGGTACTGACACTTGCAGTACTAATATTGAAACTAGAACGAAAGCTAATTACCCATTTTACTTTCTGTTGTTTTAAGTTCTATATGATCAGCAAATCTCAGCCACCATGTGACAAATAAAAATTATACCGTGCAAGAATCCAACAAAGAGCAGATCCTCATAAGCCAGGCAGTTGCTGCTGACACTTCTTTATGAATAAAGCAGAAAACAAACAAAAAAACAAACAAAATTGATGTAAAGCTAAAAGTATGAGAAGAAATGCCATATGTAAAAATGGAATGGGACATGTGCTAAAGTAACTCTATTATGGTGTTCACTCTAACATGTATGTTATATAACATTTATAATATATTAAACACAGCACTTTAGATTACATTCATATGGAATGTGAATTATATGAGAATATGGGGTAAGAAAAGTAAGCATGAATTATTTTGATGGTAAGATCATTTGTATGAATTGTATAAACATGTATGACCCTTACATACTTGTACTATTCTACATGTCAGTACTTTTTGATGCTAAGATTCTCTTAAAGTTAAGCCTCTTCATGATTAGGTGTAATTATGTAGGGACTTGTGACTGGAGTGTCTTGTAAAGTATTTTGTTAACTGATAGTCTTTCCTCAGCCATGAGCAATGCTGATTAGAGCATGGGCATGTTGGACCACAGAAGAGCTTGGGTATGAGAGCTGCAGCTCTTCACTGATAAAAAAAGAAAAACATTTATTACTGTAACTACAGCCTGACTGCATTACAGTAATCAATTAGGAGTTAACGTTTAGACTTATTTTTTTAACTAATACAACCTTCAACTGTGACCACAGCTGTAACAAACAGTCTGGTCACAGAAAGTTTGCAAAGTACATTTTTTTACTAAAGAGAAAACTGCACAATTATAATAATATATTTGAATGATCACTTTGGTTAGTGAACACGAGTAACTGCATAATTGTTAAATAGCCAATCATAGGTCAGTTATGAACAAAAAAAATGATTTTTTTTGTTTGCACATGATTGGATGATTAAAGCAGACACACTTTCTGTGTTTCTTTGTAAAATGTCACTACTCTTTTATCAACCCTGTTGTCTCATTGCTCACTTTGGGATGTACAGCAAATAGTCTTCAAACAATAAATACTTCACTCTGTACTGATGTTATATTATCCTTCAGGATGCTTTGACATGCCCCTGTGTCCTGGGTCTGCATGTAATTTCCTTGCCAGTTTTATAGCATATGTAAAGCCAAGACATTTATTTAGATCTGGATAGAGTAGTTGTTGTTTTTTAACCATCTTTGTCCCGTGTCACATGAAAGACTAAACATACAGACATGGCCAAATGTACAATCCTTTATCTTGCCAATTAATTTGATCTAAATTTTTAGTATGCTAGAAGTTTTGCCACAGGTTTTAAATGAATGATGGATTGGGTTGATTTACTTAAGAAGATAACATAGTGAAAGCACACTGAACTTAAAAAAAGTTAAAACTGTGTTTATTTTAAATACCTGATCATGTGCAATGGAAAGAAAGAAAAATAGAGATTTGTTGCTTCCCCGTGGTTGGATGTTTAAAAGTGAATACAGCTTCCCCTTTTAAACACTCACTGAAACTTTAGTAAGCCATCCCCAAAGGTTTGACATTTACTTCCAGTAAATATGTTTTATAATATAGAGATTCAGATGAAAAACAAACATACAGAGATGTATAAAAAGCAAGTGTGGAAAAAAAAGAAAAAGATTATGACAAGTAAACACATATAATCTTTATAATAGGAAATGTATATCATCTATGTAAAATCCTTTCACAGACTACTACTTTTGGTAACTGGAAAGCTTACATGAAGCCTTATTCCAGTTATTTTGTTCTCAGTTTTTCCATAAGTTGGTAAGACCTAACATTAATTTTTATTTTTATTTGTGACCTTGGTAAGGATTTTCTCTCAATTCCTGTCCCTGTGACACCTGTATAAGCATACCTGGGAACTTCATAATTACTAAGAATGTGGTCAGATCAGGGGGTGAAGTAGTGGGTGGAATGCATAGCGACCCACACAATATGATAGCTGTGGGCAAACTGCACCTAAACATTAGAGGGACTTAAAGGATTAGTCCAGAGTCTACATGAAAATGCAAAGCAATATGACAAAAGTATTGTTTTATAGTCTACGGCAGACCTCCTGTACTAAGGAGACTATGTAATGTATATAACAATATACCTGGGGGCTAATATAATACCCACAGCTTGGAAATTCTTTTGGGGGAGTAGTGCAAAATGGGAGTGTTGTGGGAGTGTAAAATGGGGAAACATGGTGTATGTGTGATGGTGTAACAAAAATAGTTGATTTGACCAAAAGTACTAAAAGGGCTGCTACACACAGAGACAATGATAACAGTGCTGTTACTTGTAGCAAAGAATGGAAAACTGATGTTACCTACAACAGTTGATGAAACAACGTTTAGACACCAATAATAAAACTGTTGTTACCCACAGCAAACAAATTAATAAATAGCCACTGTACTGAGAGCATTAAGTCCATTTATTTAGCCTGCCTTACACAGCAGGCTATTGCGTTCCCAAGACTGTACCTGTCCAGTCCCCAGGCTCACACCGCATACAGAATCTGTAACCCTGCCCCCTGCTGTTATCTATAGACTCTCTTATCCTTTGTCAATTACTTTGATTGTGCACTTTGAAGATTTTAGAGGATGAGTGAACTGCGGTTGGAATGTTCTTTCTTTTCCTCTTACATCTGCGAAGTGCACATGCAAAGTTTTCCAGTCCAGCTCACAGTACTTTACCTTGCCTGCACTTCTTCTCCTAGATTCCCACAGCCCATGCTTTGCTCACAGCTCACCCCTGCCCTCCTGTCCTTCCTTCCTCCTCCTCCTCCTCTTTTCTTCCCAGGTGGCAGGCAGTGATAGGCAAGCTGTGCATGACTCACAAGATTAAGTCACACACGTAGTTTAGCCTGGTAGAGTCTAGTAATGCGGCTAATAACCCAGCAAGTGGATCTAAATTCTGGTTTTGCAAGTAATTTCCAGGAAGTTCCCAACTATGCCTACAAGAAATAGGGGTTACGGTCATCATCGGCACAGGAAGGCACAGACAGCAGCAGAAAACATTGTCAGATGTTTTAGCCCTTTCCCACTCTACTACTAACATTTATTTTTACTTTTGTATGTGTTCCCATTGAAGAGATTTGCCATCACTTCCTGTTCTGACAGGAAGTAAGTGGAACTATTCTCAATAGAGACACAAAGGGCAATAAAATGTCAGAAATCCCTGCTCTATCCAAAACAAGATACAATGTTTTGACTAAAGTTGGGCTCTAAATTTTGCTCTGGATAATTAATGGTGATCTTGACCAAGCAAGTATTTTAATTTACCTGTGATTTTTAATTAGACTTCTTTGTCCATGCCAACCTTTGCATAATTAATGTTATACCTTTCTGACCCACAGCTTTCGTGATCATAAAAATATCTTGTTTACTGTTTCCCATTTTCCCATTTCTTAATGAATACAAACAAATTGTGTATTCAACACAAGTATTTTGATAAAGAGCCAGTTCATACTATGCATCGTGGTAATGTGCACATAACCACATGCTTAAGGTCTAGACACATTGCATCATTGTAGTAACGCTTGTATTATCATGCACTTTTCCATTCCTTGCGGCAACACATGTTACAGTGTGAATGGCACCCCAACACACCTTACCAATGGAAGTGCATTACAGCGCAGCACAACATGCATCAATTAACTCACATGTATTGCAGTGCTACAAAATCATGCATCCACTTTTTTTTGCAGTACACCACAATGCAACACAAGTTATTGTGTTGTCATGCATTGCACTACAGCACATGTCCATAAGAAGGTGCATTGGGTGCATTTTTAAGTGTTTTGGTAAGGGCCCATTCACACTATTCATTAACATGGGCTTTATCACCCTGCAAAGCATATTAGTGTATTGCTGCAATGTGTTGCCATTCAATTTGAATGGCACCCCAGCAACCCTTTCAAAAGACATTTGTTAAGCACTGTGCATTGTGTTGCGGTGGGTGGACAGATTATTGTACACATATCATTGGTACAACACAGTGCCATTCATTTTAATGACACCCCAATGCTCCTTGCTGATGTGAGTTGCAGCACAGCTCAACATGTGGCAATGCACTAACATGCACTTTGGTGTGCTGTCAAAAATTGGTGCATGCACGCATATGATTTGGAAGATGCATTAGAGCAGGGGTGCCCACAAGGTCGATCGCGATCTACCAGTCGATCGCGTAGCGATCACTGGTAGATCGCCATGTCCTCTCCTCCCGCCGCTTCTCTGGACCCTCGCTGCTCTCCCCAGCGGGGTTCCGAGAAGAAGTGAAGGAACCGGCGGCGGGGGAGGGCGGAGCCGCTGTCACAGAACTAATGCAGAGCAGTGAGGAGAGAGAGAGACGCTCGGCCAGGATCTGACAGCCGGCGCCTCTCTCCCCTCACTGCTCGTCCTTAGTTCTGTCACATCCGCTCCATCCCCCCCCGACATTAGTGCCGCTACCGTCACTGACTGTGACGAGTCCCACTCCCGATCCTTGCGGCTGCCTCCCGCAGTGTGTGTTGTGTGACACAACTACATACAGCTTTCCCTCTGTGTCACGGACTTTACTGCGGTTCATTGTAAAAAAAACATTGTACAATGAACTGCAGTAAAGTCCGTGGCA
>NW_017306712.1:290981-325628 GCF_000935625.1 Nanorana parkeri
AAAAATGTGTTTTTCTTGCCTCAGGTGCAAAAGGAGCTGGCTACGGCTATGCTCCCGTGGTGCTCGTGCGGCTGCCGGCTGAATGCGTCAGACGCTGCAGATGGAAAGGTGCAGGACACCCCATGTGCAACGTCGGCCACACGAGCACCACGGGAGGACAGGATGCCGGGACCTGTAGTGCGCACTGGAATGTAAGCCGGTCGACTCCCTGCGTTCAGGTGCGGGAGGGGGTGTGGAGCTGTATTAAAGTCAATGGCATCACCCACAGTGCGATCGCCCGCACTCGGAACGCAGGCATGTTAGTGCCTTCATTCCGGTTGAGTGCGATCTGCAAAAATAGTGCTCGCAGCATTTTTGCGGATCGCACTGGACTGGAACACAGGCACTAATGCAGGCGATCGCACTGTCGGCGAGGGGCCTGCCTGCGAAGCCTGGCTGCGGTGCCATTGACCTCAATGCACCGCCACGCCCCCTCCCGCCCCTGAATGCAGGTGTTTTTTTCGTTGGTAGATCTCAATGAGCTCGTCATTTGAAAAGTAGATCTCCAGACGAAAAATAGTGGGCACCCCTGCATTAGAGTGACATTCAGAACAAAGAAAACTTAATGTGCCTTGCTGCCCATTGTGTAAGGGCCTATTCATATTATCTGTTGCAGTAATGCATGCTTTACCACATGCATTGCAGTGAACCACCAAAAATATGATGCATGTATTGGTGCGTTGCCACACATTGTACTGCACTGCAACAGACACCCATCAGAATGGTGTGTTGGGATGCCATTCAAGTGAATGGCACTGCATTGTACCGATGCATGTAAAGTGGTGTGAATGCACCCTTAAAGTAGACCTATCCATAACCTTTAAGTCTGTATTAATATTTCCAAATATGCCACAATAAAAGCAATAATATGTGTATTTTTTTTAAGTGTAACTGAAGCCACTTTTTTGTTTTGGGTAGAGTTAAGAGGAATTAATAAACCTCTCTAAATGCTGGCTGTGTCAGAGAGATTCACCCTCACTTTTTGTCCATGTGATCATTACCACTAAAAGTGAAAGAAAGCCCATATTTGGGGTTGTCATCAGAACAGGAATAGATGGGAAATATTTCAATTGGGCCACTAGTTCTGGTGACCCTGTTGACCAACAGTAATTTTCCACATTTCCTGTTGTGGCTATTAGATAGGAAGTAAAGGTAAATCTCCACAATGATGCACAGATGGCAAAATAAAGCCTGACAGGGGTTAAAACCATACCCTTACTATATCCAAAACAAACAAACGTTGGCCTTAGTTCCACTTTAAGCTGTTATTATTATTATCTATCAAAAGCAGTCTTTATGTCCCTGAAATGTTGGTGTGCCTATGTTAAGAGGTGCTGTCTAAGAAAATTATGTAATTGGTTTTTGGAAACACTACCTGTCTCCTTACCTCCAGTCATCTCTGGAACAATGTCACATTATAGCCAATCACACGGTGAGAGGCAGCAGTAGGTGCCCATTTAGAGTGAGACAATGTGCACACACAGCCCCTACTACACAGGTACCAGGATATACATGATTGTGTCATCTTGCTGAGGCAGGAGGGCCATCCATCCAGGGATTGAAATTCAAAATGAGCCAGGTAATGGCATGTATGAGGGCTTTTTATACATATTTGCCAAAAGAGAAACCTCAAATGCTTATATCCACCGAATATCTAAAATGTACAAGTGACTAAATGTATACTTGGTACACAAAGATGTAGAGAAGTGTTAAGCAGAAAGCAGTGACACCCTTACATACTTAAGTAATGCATAGTAAAGTGAAGGTGCATGCTAATCTTTAACAATAAAAAAATCTTGGCTATAAAAGTTTTATATAGCTAGCATTAAATGAAAATGCCTCCAATCCTACGTTACTTAGCTGCATTATAACCATAACAGATTTTGAAATGATCAGAATAATTTGCAATACTCTGCCACTAGACTGATGTGCCTGGGTATCTTTCTTTTAGAGCCCTTATATGCTGGCACATTTTATGTGGAGAAGGATGTTCACATCTGACAGAAAATGATCAATAATTACAAGGTAGTTTCTGCTGCTGAATGCTACATTTATATAATTGCAATTTCACTGCAACAAATTCTGAATAATGCAAAGGCATATCTATTACAAGTGTGAGCATAGCTGGCTAGTTAGCACTGTGCTATAAAAATTGTAGGAACTACATGAATGAGCAGAAAATAAGAGTTGCCAGACGGGCATTTCCATCATAAGTGCCACTTTGCCAGCAGCAGAAGCATTAAAATGAAACTTGCATTATCATTAGTTGAAGTTGTTGACACTGAACTGAAACTCAGTAGCTAGCTGGGATGCAACAACATATCTCTGTTTTTGGGCAGCAAAATACACATGTAAATTTATGTAAAGGGGCGTCTAAGGGGCAACTGGTTTATTCTACTAAAAATGTGATGGATCATTTGCTAGACTTTTTTTACATAGTACCTTAAGGACAAGGGGAAGATACTTATCTTGGAGACTTGCTTTAAAAAAAATAGTAAGCCACTCTGTCACTAAGAAGAACACTTAAAAACATTGAGTCTGTAAAAGAAGACTATTGAACAGTCATATTACTGGTGATTCTGATATTTGCTCTCTTGCTGAGCTACACCAGACAAAGAATAGTATCCAACACTTCCAGGTAAGTTGGATGCCTATATCACCTGCTATGCACTGTGGTTCTATAGTGGAAATCAATGCACCCAGAAAGGTAGGGTACGGTAGACTCTCCAGCTGGTGTAGCTCTGCTAGAAAGAGAAGATCAATGTCACAGACAGTAGAACTGGTAAGTATTATTAAGCTTCTTTTACAGGGTGGGGGTTTTCATTTTTATTTAATTTTTTTGTGCTGTAACAGAATTACTTTAACTACTTCAGGACTGCCCACCATCACAAAATGTCCTGTCCTAAAGTAGTTTTAACAAGAACAGGGCTTCTACTTGGTATGATCTTAAACAACATACTAGCGTAAACACGCGTCGGGTGTGCCTACGTGCAAAAACAAAAATTGCACCACACATAATAATTATAGGGACATTAATCACTGTTAACACTAAACTGATGAGCAGTAAAAGCCTCTAAAGTGTCGCCTGTGGAAAATGTTGGGTCTTGTAGTTTTTTGCGGTTTTACGGGTGAATGCAATTTTAAGGCTTGACATGTTTGGTATCAATTAACCCAAGGTGACCTTGTCTTTTATATTTTATCAAAAAAATTGGGTATTATATTCTGTTCCTGTGCACTACATTTCATTTTAGTGTAAATTATCCTAAAACTATTGGTTTGATAAACATTTGCGCAAATAGCGTGGGACATAAAAAAATGCAACTAGCATTTTTTTTATTTTACAGGGCCTCTGCTTACAGAAAATGTATAATTGTTTGGGGATTTTAAGCTGTTTTCTGGCCACAAATTCAGATGTTATCATGTGTGCAAATATTAAGAAATTGCTCCAGACAGCAAGTGGTTAACTAAAAGCTGTCCTTCATTCAAATATTTAATATATATATAAATAAATACAGTAATGTATTTTTACAAAAATATATGATGCATGTAATGTTTTTCCAAATAGCTAGTATGCATACCTGAACATGTGATGATATCCGCCTCATGTAATCCTCTGCACAGCAGCACTCAAACTGGGACAATAAGCACTCTATTGTTTTTCACATTGTTCTGAGCCTAATTCTAAACATGGTTAGAGGAGGGGGAGAACAGCAATGACCTCAATAATGTACTTCGGTTCCCTCATTATCTAATCAGCAGGTTGGGGCAAGAGAAGTAACTGAGGAAGCAGAACTTAGCTTAGAATTTAGAGCTTAGAGATTAACCATTCCTCTTACCAGTCATCACTAGATGGATATAAACCATTGCTATGGGGCGAAAAGATGAGCAAATAATGGAAAATATGCTCATCCCATTATTAGCTCTACCAGGAGAAATTTCTATTCCCTCAGTTGCATAAGTGAATTGAGAAAAATTGTTCCAAAGGACTATTTACCAGTTCACTTTCATTAAGCAGAGTGGACAGTGAAATTCCCCAGTAAGCAGGAAATGTGCACTACCTTGCACAATACTGCCCTAACATAGAAGTACTGTACTTCATTATTAGTCAATTTACATCACAGAGGGTGGAGATTATTACCTCATAACCACTTGTGAACTTAAAAACAATATTCCCTTTAGATTCTGCTTGGTGACTGGAGGTCACTAAAGGGTTGAGACCATGAACTTTAAAATTCCTGATTTGTGACTGGGGTACCCACAGCAACTCTCTATCATCTGTGATGATTTGGAATACTTTATCAATTGTATGAGCTACAGTATGTAGGGTTGCTGGCATGAATCAATTTGCTTATCCCCAGGGAGAAGGTAGGACAAAATGAATATCACATATAGACATTTGGACATATAGGGGGTGATTTACTAACCTAAACACACGCACGCACCAGGTGCGTGTGATTTTTACACAGCAAAGCGTATTTATCAACCAAAAGTCTCTATAAGCATATTTCCACTAATGCCATATATGGAAAAATCATGCACATGATGCATATATAATGCTGCTTCACAGTTTAGACAAAAATGGTTAGCTCATGCATTTACATTACGGCATTCATCAACGCAAGCAACACAATGTAGAGCTAATTTACACAACATCACCTTGCAATTAAGGGCAGGGCTTTGCACAACACACCTGCTGGGTGTGTACACACTACAAAGGTGTTTAGATTCCACCCATAGATCATGCTGGGAGGGAACACACTACAGAGGTGTATACATGTTCGTGGTGTGTTTATAAGGTTAGTAAATAAACCCCATAGCATCATAACATGATTTCCACATGAATTACCGATTTTCAGAAGTGTTCTTAGCAGAGGATTCCCCCCCAGCCCAAACACACACACACACACACACACACACATTGTTTATGGAAGTATTATGTAAATATTCATATTCAAATGCACTTCCTGAAACACTCTTTATACTCTTACACTTAAAGATTGATCACATGATCATCCCCAGTCTGGTAATACAAACCAATGCCCAGCGCATGCTTGTAGCATAATAAAAATCCTCAAGTTATTGCCAAAACTGCCTGCTGATTGACCCAAAGCTTTGTGCAGATGTCTGGCAAGAGCAGTAACGAGATCAGGGAGACCATGTTGACATATTTTTGTCTATTTTATGAATTCATAGCCAACTGTAAATTAAAATGGAAAGGTTATAAAATTACTTGTAATTACAGAATAACTTGTGTTGTAATTATATATTTTGTATTAACTTTAAATTAGACTTGAGGATTCCTTCAAGCTCATATAAGGCCATTAGTAGTTACTTTTTTTCTCAGCATGCACAGGTAGCCTAAATTCTTTGACATTTTCATCATGATATTGTACATTTTTTAGCTCTAATATAGAAGTAATTACCATAAGGCACTTTACCATCTTCTTGTAAACTTCATAAATTCGTCATATATATTTTCTAGCATTGGGAAACTATCATTTACTTCCAGCTGAGATTATTTTATACCAATTTTCAAAGGGTAAACTGCTTTTGTATTACATACAGTAGCATCCTTATCACATTATGCAACCAGCAGCATTACGTGTAGCTTTAATAATTAACCACTTGCTGACCAGGTTGTTAAACCCCCTCCCGTCTAGGCCATTTTTCAATTTTCAGCGCTGCACTACTTTGACTGACATTTGATCCGTTATGCAACGCTGTACTGAAATTAATTTTATACCATTTTTTAGGGACAGATATCATCACTGGGTTTTTATTTTTTACTATATAATGATAAAAGTACCAAAAATTTTGAAAAAAAACCCTGTTTTCCTTACATTATGTTATAAAACATTTATCAGCACTCAATGTCTTGGTAAAATATTAAAGATGGGGTCACGTCAACTAAATAGACACCAAACATGTCAAGCTTTAAAATTGCATGCACCCACGAAAATGCAAACAGCTACCATGCCTAAAATTGGCAATGCTTTGAAAGTTTTTACCACTCATCAGTTTAGTGTTATCAGTAACTAATGGCCCTAAAATTATTGTTCACACACAACATTTGCAGACATATGTGACATGTGGCATAATCATGTTTTCCCACGTAGGTGCGCCCGACATATATTTACATTTATAAGTGCGTGCCATAAAACTTTTTTGGGTGTTTTTTGTTTTTTTTAAATATGACTTATTTTTTTTACATTTAACTTGATTGCTTTCACATAGGGGAATAAAAATCCCCCTATGTGATAGCCAATATACAATGTCAGGTCCTCTTTATAGAGACATTAGGTGTCTCTAGGAACCCTTATGTCACCTAGGGACTCCCAAAGAAGCTGATGAAGCAGGTATCTGCTTCTCCAGCTTCTTCCCTTACTATAGTGGCCAGAGAAATGACAGCTAAAGGCGGAAGTGATGTAATACACATCACTACCAGCTTTAGAGAGAGAGGAGGAGAGATCAGCAGTGGGGGAAATGCTGATCTCTCCTCCTCCTCAGTACAGAGAGCTGCTGTGTTCTCAATCCTTGGCCCGCAGGGAGGACAAGGTTGCCCAGGATAACCGGCAATGGCAGCAGAGTGGGGCCCCGCACTGTGCATGGTCATATAAGCAATCGACCGGCTGTAGAGCCGACCGAATGCTTGTATGTAACAGGCAGGTAATGGCGGTTCACATTCCCATTGGGATTCTGCTCGCGCGCCCCCGCTAGCAAGAAGAAAAAAAATTGTGTACATGTACATCCACCTGCTGGGCAACATCTGCCATTTTTTGACAACGGGTGGACGGCAAGGGTTTCGTGGAACTTCAACTAATTTTTTTCTTATGTTGAATAGAGTGAGGAAAAGTCATAACCTCCACAGTAATGCCATAGCAATACAGACAACAGTAAAAACCTGGCAAATGTTCTATCCCTTTGATACTCCTAAACCCTTTGCTACTATCCTAAACAAAACAATAAATTAGACTATAATTCCACTTTTACAAATTTTTGCAGGGAACAACAGATTAGTTCAATAACTAAGTGCCACCATGCCAAAAATTATAACTTACATTGAAAGTTATTAAGCCACAAAATGTATTGAGCTACAAAAAAAGTCCCACTAGAAAAAAACATTCTTACCAATAAATAAAATAAGGTTATTTATCTGTTGATATACTAGGATTACACAGCAAATACATTTTCTCTATATGTACTCTCTCTGTTGCACAATTCCAACTAACTGCCACCACCTCTATATACTTACCTTTGTCCAAGGGGTCCTTGGTCATGTGATGTCATGGGTCCTTCATCTTCTTTTCTTACTCTGGCAGTGAATGGGTTCTGAATGCAGGAGAAAATGGCACCACATAATGATATGGTACTGTTTCCTACAACATTCTCCTTTGAGTACAGGTCTGTTTGATGACAGGTCCTTTATGCTCTGGGCTTGCATGAAGTGAACTGAATGACTCTGGGCATTGCTCATCTGGAAGAGGACTAGCACTGAGTGAACTATCTTAACAAGGGTTGTTAATTATTTATTGAAAAATGAAGTTTAATTGTTCTTTTTTTAAAAGAACTAATATAATCTAACAAATCTATCTAGTACTAAATTCCTTCCCAAAGGTAATCAGATAACTATGAGAATTAACTTTCTACCAGAGTATAAGTTTAAAATTTTTGGTTTTAGAAACACACTCCACCTTTTATTTGGCAATCAACTGTATTTATGAAAGCTGATTATAAATCCTTTCACCCACCTCTTTTTAAGGAAGAATACATTGAGGGAAACTGGAGCAGATAGAATCTGGAGCAGTTATACATGGCAACCAATCAGCTGCTATCTTTCATTTTGAAAGCATAACTGAACAAACTGAAGAGAGAAGCTGACTGCTTACTCTGGGCAACTGCTCAACTTTTGAGGCTAGGTTCACACCTGCACTACACCGCACGACATCCGGGACGCACGTCCCGGGTGTCGTGCAGTCCTGAACAATGCAGTCAGCTATTGCCGAGCAGCCCCATTAAATTCAATTGAATTTAATGGGGTGACAACCGCATTGCAATCGCAGAAAAAAAGGGGTACAAGTACCTTCTTTTTGTGATACATGACGCGCGGCTGTTTTAGCCACGATTGTGTTCTGAAGCAAGGGCGGAAACCGCGCGATCCTCCCGGCGCGACTGGGGTGCCATTAGAAAATAATGGCACCCACAGCGCGATCAATTCACACTTTGGCAACTCCTGACCGTGCAGAATCGTGCACGATTGCTGCGCGGTGAGGTGTTGCCTAGGTGTAAACCTAGCCTGATAATTTTCCCCCATTCAGTTTAAATAATCTTTCTTCATAGCCTGGAGTCTTGCATACCTCTAATTAATCCAGGTGCTCTTCTCTCTACCCTTTTTAGTTCTATTACATTCTTTTACAAAGTGCCAAATAACAAAGCGCATATTCGTTATATGGTCCTGGCAACCATTCCTGCCAAATTGCTATTCTTGCAAAAGTGTGCAGCTCTTTGAACATGGGCATAATTTTATCATATTACCATTTCTCATCATCTTCACTCTTCTCTTTCCCTAACAGGTAACCACAGCCTTCATACATCCTTCAACCATTTATCCGATGTGCTTCATTCAGAGCGAACATCTGCTCTGCTATTGCCTATGGTAACCACAGCCTTCATAAATCCTTCAACCATTTATCTGTTGTACATCATTCAGAGCTAACATCTGCTCTGTTATTGCCTATGGTAACCACAGCCTTCATACATCGTTCAACCATTTATCTGCTGTGCATCAATCAGAGCTAACATCTGGTTTGCTCTTGTATATGGTAACCACAGCCTATTTACATCCTACAATCATTTATCTGCTGTAAATGAATAAAACTGACATTTGCTTATTTACCTTTGGTAGCTATAGCCATCATACATACAATAATATGTATCTGCTGTCAAAACTGACATCTGCTCTGCTATTGTTTATTGTAACCACTGTTAAACTTGTCTATATTATGCCTATATTATTTTTTTTCTGTCTTAGTGTGGAAAGTTTACACTATCTTCCATGTGTCTTTTATCAGCTCTTATTGATTACTTGGCAATGACTACCTCCACCCCATCTGGGTATATACTGTATTTCGTTTAGCTCATTGAGATGTCACAGCGAGGAACCTGCCATAGTCATTCATGCCAAAGTGCCATTTCTGCATATGTTTATGGCATTTTTAACACAGCACTTTAACTAGTTACAACCAAGCTACAACATAAACAGCAGTGCTCTATGCCAGACAGATTGCAAATATAGATGGATTTCTCGATCTAGCTCTTTCTTTCACAGTATGCTTCCCGCTCTTTCCACCCTCTATATCCCTTTATTTTACTTGGTTTCACAATAGTTCCCTTTCTCCTCAAACTCTCTCCTTTACCACCACCCCACAGCCTATACATATTACCCTCACTCCTGCCTCTTCCCTATTATTGCACTCATCACCTCCTGCTCTTTCTGAACACTCCTGATGTCATAGCCTCCAGAACACTGGGGCTGACACCTTCATATCAATCTTATTCTCATCTAATCTTTCTCACCCTTCTGCTTCTCCTAGCCTCTGGGGATAGCTCCCCTAATTCTGACCCTCCATTATTTATCTATCACCCCACAACTGCCACCCTACTTCTTCTGGCAGTAGCTACATCCCTCACAATCTAATTTTGACTTCTTCTCCCAAGAACCAATCCCACTTCTCACGTGTCCTTTGGAATGTCCACTCTATCTGTGACCAGCTCACCACTATCAGTGCAGTGGCCTTTTTTCTACAACTTCTTTATCCTGGCTTCAGGAATCTTATTCTGCCTCTCCAGCTGTCCTCTGCCATGATGGCCTCCACTGGACTCACTCATTACACCAAGTGGGCAAAAGGGAGGTGGATTTAAAACCCTTTAACCTCACAAAGCACCTTTACGTTCTTCCTACACCTCCCTTGTTGTTCCTTTCTTCTTTTGAGAATCATTGTACCTGCCTTTTTTCCAGATTCCCTGGCAATCGCTGTAATATATCAACCTCCTGAACCCTTTTATATCACTTTCCACTCCCTTTAGATTGCAAGATGTCATGAGCACAGCCCTCCTAATACTTTCTGTAAGATCTCATGGACAATCCTCAATCCTCTTGTATTGTATTGTAGTGTTACTGTACAGTCTCCCTTAATTTTGTAACGCTCCATGAAAACTATATGAATCATGTCTAATAATAAAAATAATAATTATCATAATACTATTTTTAGAGGAGTAAAAGTCTTACATTATTTCTCTTGTGCCTATTAATACAAGAAAGTATTGTACTAACTTAAAAAGGTGTAGATTGGCATTACATGGTGTTATTAGGCTAAAGGCAGCAGGGAAAAGCACACATCCAAAATACTGGGAAGTATAAAATGATGAAGATTCTCACTCTCAAGTAGTCCTACATCCACAAGAGATTGAAGACTGGATGCAACTGAAGTGCTACTTGTAAGTATTTTACATTTAGTTTCCAATGTTGTTTTTACAGTAGATAACCTTTATTTTAGGTTGATGACAGTGCAGCTTTAAAAGACAACTGTGTTTTTCCTAACATTTTATTTTATTGTTTTAAATTGTTCCCTTCGCCCCCCTAAATGTTGTGCACCTGGTTTATAAGTCAGGCCTGATCCAGCAATCTTCACTGTTTGGCCCTGCTGCAAGCCATGTGTACACTCCATACTGTGCATGTGCAACCCCATTATTTCCATGGGAAAGCTGTACTCTGAGTAACCATAAGTACAGCTTTCCCATAAGAATAAATAGAGCTTTGGCTGGTACTGCTTGGAGAGCAGAGCTAAAGATCCTGTTTGCATTATTTACTGTCATGTGAATAAAAGGGGTTATTAGGGTTATTTATAAGAGTGGTTATGTTAGTGATAGATTCTATGGATATCGATGACATGCAGATTACAGTTATTTAAGGTTGTGTTTTCTTACTATTTCACTAAGATCACTTAACAGTTTCCTAGAGATGCCTTTGGCAAAAGGAACCTAATGGAAAATATGGCCAATATGTAGCGTGTCACGTTTTTCCTTTTTTACCATGACATAGTGTTCACATTCTAGTGTGAGCAGTCGTTTAGGTAAATATTGTGCTGCAGTTAAGATGCTTTTTCCAATACCCAAAGAAAATACTAATCTGTCATGCTGCCAAAAGTTTACTTGATTTTATTGAAATAAGAAAGCAACAAAAATAAAACTTAAAATGTGTTGCAAAGAGCAGATTAATGTGATATAGTACAGAAACAAAAGAGACACCAGATTTGAATAGTCTGAATGGACAGACTTGTTGCAGTATTTTATTGTGTAAAATAAACTATACATATATTCTAAAGGATCGTGCTTAATAAAAATAAATGGAATGTATGGATGCCTACTGAGAGATTTCAAATAAATTCCATAATTCTTTGTATCCTTTTTGAAGCATTTTTCCATGCATATTTGATAAAGAGCTATCTATTTAGGGAGTCAAATGACTTTCAAAATACTAATATGCAAAGTCTCTAGAACAGGTCCCTGTGGTACTGTTTAATTTGTGCACAAATTGAGAAACTAAATTGTGTTCATTTCAGCATACGAATGGGTGAATTGTTCTCTTTGGTAATTAGCTGTTTCACTGTGTAAAGAAGCAATGGCTGAATGCGAATAGAAAAGGAAAAAAAAAAAGTCAAAATCTAAGCCATGATGAGAATAATGAATGCCTAGCTTTGGAGAAAACAAAATCCCGTACAGGAGTTTTGCAGGCAAGATGAACATCGCCTTTGTTACCTTTTACCACTTAATAAGGTTTTAGAATAACTAATGTTAAGTAAACCCTTGCCAGGGACCCACCAATGTCATTAACCTCCATCTGTTATTGTATACTAGCAGAGGTGTGTCCATCCCAGAATGGTGAAAACTGGGGGTAACAGGGGCAGTATGTACAGGAGAGGAGTGTGAAGTGTGTGGCAGGAGGAATTATGTGCAGAAGAGGAATTTGGAAGGTATGAGGGGGCAGTATATGCAGGAGAGCAGTATGCAGGGTATAACAGGTCAGCATATTCAGGAGAAGAGTGCAGGAGGTTGGATGGAGAGAAAGTGTGGGAAGTGTAGGAGGACCAGTTAGCATAGGATACATTTTTATATATTTTTTGTAATTGTGGTGGCATAGTTTATGTAGGGAGATATCTCCTCTCAGTTGTTTAGTTACAAATGGGGACAGAGAAACCTGAATTGCAACTGAGGCAGCTCAGGGCACTGTAACACTGGAGGGAGAATTTATAGTCTCTCTGCTTACCCCTGCTGGCAATTTTTTCCATCACCAACAACATAACTTTTATCTTCGTCTGCTCCAGTTTCCCTTAGCATACACCATACTCGCACAATGTAACCTGGTTCAACAGTTTTTCATGCTTTAGCAGCACTAACAGCCACAATCTATTGTACCATTTGTTCCTTCCCTACCTCTTCTCTCCTTTTGTTGCAAAATTGGACAGCAGCTTTACTTGACTGGCAAGAAGAACCCAACAGTGCTCAACACTGCAGGTTCTTTGTGTGCAGAGGAGATCAGTGAATGGAAGTTCATTGATTTCCTCCTTCCTGGCATCCTGTCAAAGGTTTACATTGCAAAGAATGCCCATCACTTACATGCAACAGCTGCTCAGCTGGTGTAAAGTGCAGGTTAGATATGTTACATTGCAAGTGGTTATGCTGTGTTTGTTTCCAAAGCAGTGAGGTTCAGATTTCAATGCAGGAGAACTGCTTGCAAGGTAACATCTCTGCCTCAAACATTACAATGGCAGAGCAGTTATTCCATTTAAGTGCTGGGCATTCCATGTGGTGAGCTGGCAGAGTTGCTGTACAGTTGCTGGAGTATGCAGGGTGGTGGGTTACGTGAGGAAGAGTTTGTCACCAAACTGGAAATAGTTTTGATGACAGAAGACAGCAATAGAATTTTAAAGTTAAGCATCTACCACAGCAGTTTTTGCTGCTACTTGCATGCAGCTACACTTTGAGACAACAATGCACTACCTCTAAAACCAACCCACCTAAAAGGTTAACATGTATAGTAGACACCAAAGGGATCCTGTAGATGGGATCCTGTGAATGGGGCTACATGATCCCCTGGAACAGCCTTTGCAAATACCGACTTTCTGAAAGTTGGTATCATAGGCTTATACATGCCTACTTCTCCCACATAATGTTGGTGGGGCTAGTAATTAGCTTATCAGCCACTGGGCACTGTCACTTGTGATGGTAGGAGGTATGCCTTACACAACCCATAAGCCAGAAGTGGGCATACTTTTGGGGGTTCCAGCAATGCATTGAAGAGGATCTACATGAAGCTACAGGCTCCTGAAAGTATAACTAAACCAAAGAACAAGCATCTAATTTAGCCAGTTCTTCTGTAGTGGCTGCACTCGTTTTCTTTTTTAAGCTAGGAATTTTTAGTAAGTATAAAAATTCCTGTTGATCTTGCCAGAAATGCAATGTCCTTGTCACTTCCTTTAAGATGAAAAGGAAGCACAAATAACTTTGTATTTATTCTGTAAACTAATAGTCCCATCAACCCATGAAGTCCAGCCTTTGTGGCAACCACGGAGTGAGAAGGTACAGGGAATGTGTTATTGGCAGGATTACCAGGCGAAAACAAAGGAAAAAAGGCTGGAAAAAGAAAACCAATAATCCAACTCATCTAAGGACTGGTAAGCTACAATATATTAAATATTTGTTTGTGGGTTTAGACACTTTAAAATTCCTACTTTAGAGATACTTTTTATTGTAAATCATGTAGTAGTACAGAATCACTTTAAGTTCAGCAAGGCATACAATGTATGACTGTATTTACATTTATATAACATGCAAAATCATAACAAAAAAACTTTCAAATAACCAGTACATATGAATGTATATGCAATGTTTTTAAAATTAATGCAGCTATTTTGAAGAGCACTAATTAAAATGCACAATGGGCTTGTATTCAACTGCTTATAATTAAATTATTCCTGAAATATATTTAACATGATGAAATGTGATAATTATTTTTTTTGTGAACATAGGCTTAAAGTAGTATTAAACTCCCAAACTGTTTTTTAATTATGAATCCAGATCAATCAAATGGCCAGCAAGATATTTATTTATATTTGTATCAAAACACTTAAAGCCATCATGTTTTCAAATAGCTGGCTCCAACTCTCTCAACTCTAGTTCCCTGAACTTCCTGTCCAGTACAAGATCACAAGGAACAGCATGGTCTCCAGCAGCTGTCCATCTAGCTTAGAGTAGAGAGGAGGAAGGAGCAGTGAGCAGGGGAGTGGCTTGCTTTGCTGTGCCTGTATGGTTGTGGAGACACACACAGCTTAGTAGCACACACAAGGGTGGCTCCAAAGGACTCTGTGATGGGAAGCTCGGGGGACCAGCCGATTCTGCGGGAAGCTAAAACCTTTAAACATCAAGTAGCAGCATCCATTGTGATTTAATCAGCATTTAACATAGCTTTCATCTTTAATATCACTTTAAGTCTTCCAGCTGCTTGTTTTTTGTTGAAGTAAACAAAGTAAAGACACTTTAGAAAACAAAGTTAGTACTGTATGTCCAATTTGTATGACACGTTTCCCTTAACTAATTATTTATAAAAACACCATTGAGCAATATTTTCCTAGCCCAAAACTGGAATAAGCATTTCACCTGCTGTATATTATACAGACATATGATTCCTTGGTACTTGATACTCTTATGAACTGATTGATAACAGGAAGACGCAATATGGGGTATCATGCACACAAAGTGTACAGTAGCTTTGCCTTAAAGTAGTATTAAACTCTCAAACATTTTTTCAATGATGAATCCAGATCAACAAATATACATTGCTCAGCAAAGTAATTCTGTACATTTTTGCCCAAGCATTTATAGCCATCATGTTTCCAAACAGCTGGCTTCTGCTTCTCTGAACTTCCTGTCCAGCACAAGATCACAAGGGGCAGTACAGTCTTCAGCAGCTCCCCATCTACTAGCCTGGAGAAGGGAGGAGTGGGGAGCAGAGAGCAGGGGGTTAGACTTGATCTGCTGTGTGTTTGTGAAGAGACACTCACCCTACTAGCACACACAAAAGGGGCTCCATAGGACCCTGCAAAAGAAATGACCCCCCCTAAAACAGGATATCAGGGCTAGTGCTCAGGGCATTAGCGGATTCTGCAGGAAACTAAGACTTTTAAACATTAGAGAGCAACATCCATTTTAAGTGATAGTTTCAGCATGTGAAATAGCTTAAAACTATTTTGACTACAATTTCATTTTAACTACTGACAAACATCTTGTATAAAATCTTTTTGAAGATTGTTTAAACTTATTTCATTCAAATCTAAGAGTAAGAATATTGTGGAGCTAAATGTGAACCTTTCTGCTGCCTTTTGTCTTTTCTCAAAACCTAAATACCTTCAAACAGAGGAGTCAAAGTAAAAGGTGAAGTTTTATTAAACAGTCAGGCAAACTACACCTAGGACTTGAGAAATTGATTTTTATATTGAAAGTTATTTGCAGATAAGGAATTGATCTAAAGTTCGTCCTTTGCTTAATGTCATGCTAACAGTGTACTTCTCTGAAAACTTATTTATAACCACTGCTTTTTTCCAAGCTTGGTATTTAAACCAAACTATACTTAATATATATAATAATGTAATATATAAGAATCGGGTAATTTTGCTATAGTGTCACAGATATAACAAATTTAGTTTTTTACAGTATAACTTTTAGCTCTACTCTACAGGGGGGTTACAACAGACCGATATAAAGAAAGATTTGGGTACTTCCAATAGCTGAATGTAAATTATGTAATGAAACATTCTATGGAATAGACAACTGCAGCAAATTGTTTTTTTTTAACTGCCTGGAGTTCAGTTTTAATACGATCCTGAAAATGAATCCTTAGAATTTAACTTACACTATCGGTTGAGTTTATACTAAGCCCCAACCTTAACCTAACATTCATAATGAACCTTTACATATGTTAAGTAGTAGCACCCTTTCTGGGTCAGTAACTCATAGAATTGAAGCACAAGACTCTACCTGATAGTCAGGGAACTATCATTTTACGAGTAAGAGATCATTAAGACAGCATCTGTGGTGCTCTTATAATGTTGTCTCGTGAAACAGGTTTTCTTTAAAATTATCCCTAACATTATTTAACCTGCCAACCCACACATACCACTGGCTGTAGAAAACTCTTATACTGATGTCCATTATTCCTGAAAGGCTGACAGATACTTTTCTGACTTTCTTAATTCAACAGACAGGACTTTTTGCCTACTGCCATGTAATACCATTTTAGACCAGCAATTTGTATTAGGAAATAGAACACTGCTACACCTTTGGGCTGTAAAATAAACATTACATAAGTCATATACTTATGTAATAGGGAGGTCAGTAATTCTTCTAAAATACAGTGTTAGATTTTTAGCAGCATATTTTTTATCTTCCTGTTCTAGTTATGCTATTTGTTTTATTGGCATAGAGACTGTTTTGTTTTTCAGTGAAGGGTAAGGTGAATCAATTTTATTGTTAAATAAAGTAGATTTCAGAATCTGTCCCATATCTAAAGTAAATGTCTATATAAGATAAAACAGTTCCAAGCTGTGAAATGTGCCAAACAACAACCACAAGTGGTCCCAAGAAAAATGAATTTTACTAGTACGATCAATGTCAATTTTAGAAGCCTATGCTTTGATTGATTGCCACAATGCAGATAGATTCAAAGCCAAACAAAAGCAGGTTCTGCCAGTGACCTGGACAGTAGTGTTTACTATACACAGACTTGGAGTGCAGCCTAGTGCAGCTGTTAGAAAGCCCTAATCTACATTTGTGGACATAAGCCAAAGGAACACTGTGGCCATGAAACATTGTAGCAAAGTATAAAAACTTTTTTTGTGTGTGTTTAATGCCTTTGTGATAACATTAATTAGCTTGATGCTTTTTCTATATTCTGAATATTTACTGATTTTGAGAAACTACAATTTGCAAATAATTACTATTGGTATTTACATTTATGTAAACCTTGATATCAAATATCACTGCAATGTCTTACAAGTGGAATACAAAGGCAAATACCTGCCTAGTGCATGACATACTATATTCTATAGAATTAAAATATTTACAACAAAACCAAAGTGGTTTGCTTGTATCATTCTCTAAAATGACACTAGGACCATCAAAAAGACAGAAAGAAAGCAAAAACAGTCTTGTGGGCACTGAATATATGAAAAATTAAACCAAAAAAACATCCTGAAAAAATAGGGCTTGCATTTAAAAACACTACAGTTTTTTTGTATTAGATGTGCTTCAAAATTTTCTGTCTCAAGATCTGTATTAAATTTGATGCTTGCTATGGGGTTTATTGCATCTGGTATGGTTCAGCGACATTTCACAGTATTTTCTAGACTGAACAATATCAGCCCTTTCTATTACTTTAGTAAGAAATTGGTGACTTTGCTCTGTGACCTTGCAGCAGGCTAGTGGTAAGTTGAAGTTTACCTATGAAATCTAAGAAGGTAATGTGCACCTGGATACATGTGGCACTGCAGGTAACATATTTCACCATGGTAAATTTAGTATCAGGTACACAACTTCAAAACTAGTACTGTTAGGTGAGAAAAAATAGACATTTGCCTTAATGGTTCCATAGGTTCATCCTCCTGTAGTATAGAAGTGGTTATAGCTAACAGTCAGAGGTCACAACTTTGGGGGTTGTTTAACCATTGCGAATGCTACAAATGAAAAGAATCCTCCACCTCTAAATCACCATCACCCCCATCACCATCACCCCACCACTACAGCACTTACACATTTAACAGACATTATAATGTCATAAATAAGAAATATAAATCTATAAAGTACTTTTCAACATGACTTTTTAAAATATTCTTTTACTGCAACTTCGTTGCTCATTAGGCTTAATGTTCCTATATATAATTAATGGTTTTTTTAAAACTAAATATAATGAACAAAACATTAAACAGTAGTGGGAAAACTTTCTAAATTAGTATACACCCAAAGTTTGATCCACAACAGGGTTTGCCAATTACTATTGGAGTAATCAATTGATTTAGATTAAGTCATTAGGTAGGTACCCCACTAGGTGCACACATACAGAGAACTACCTTAGTGTGCATCTGTGGCCTATGAATATTAACCCCTTCATGACTGAGCTTGTTTTAGTTTTCTGTTAGTAAATGACTGACACACTTTTTAAATTTTTGCTGTGTGATTCTTCCACGTCAGTAATATACTTTCTTACTAAATGTACCCACACATATTATAAATTTTTTTTTTAGAGGACAGATAGGGCTATATAATTATTTCAAACATGTGTATCTAACGCCTTAGTGCAAATAAAATATTTAAAAAAATGAGGAAAAACACTTTTTTCACAAGTTTTGATTATTATTTTTTAGAAATGTTTTATAATCATTATAGTATAAAAAATATATTTATATTTAATTTTTGTTTACACTTTATTAATATTTTACACTTTTTTTGTCAGTTTATAACATTAACTTTTGTAATTTTTGGTTATTATTAGGCTGCTCCAAACTTAGGAACAGCTAATGATAACCTTAAAGACTGATCCTGACAGCATGTGAATCAGATCTCACTAAAGGTTTCTGATCATGCCCAGACGATCAGAAGTGATACATTTCAGGCACAGAGACACATTGTAACATTGTGCCTAAAATGTATCACACAGCTTCATAGACATTGGGCCAGTCTATGGAGCTGTCAAAAATGTCAAAATAAATAGCAGAGAGGTGACTCACACTGCTACCTCTCTGCTATCTTTAGCTGTCAAATACCAGATCGCTATTTAGCGATCCGGTATTTGTATGTAACGGTTTCATTCTTTCATTAATGAAGAAAGAAGCTTTTACAAAAGCTTAACTATTTCATGAATGAATGCCTCAATACTGAGGCATTCATTAATGAATGGTAACCGCTGGGAATCAGCGGTTACCAGCATTACAGAGCCACAAATAACTGGTCACGTACAGTGTACTTGGCCAGTCATTTAGGCACTTGGTCACCCCTTAGGTTTAGTAGTACCAAAGGGCTGCTGTACGGGCTATTCACTATAGCCCGTACAGCTCCCTATGTTGGCCGAGGGGCTCAGTCGAGCCGAAGGCATAAGCTTCGGCTCGACTGAGCCCAGTTGAAATTTGAAGCTGGCCGGCCGACAGCCTGCTTCTGACAGATGGGCGGAGCCAGCCGTCATCTCACAGCTGGCTCCCGTCGGAGCCGCAGTGATATCACAGTGGCTCTGCCGGGTTTACGACAGTGGCTTTGCCGATATACGGCTGAAATCAGCTCTACAAGCCTGAAGTGAATAGCCAAACAGCGTTCGGCTCACTTAACTTTGGTTCGGTTATTCACTCGGCTGCCTATGGCAGCTTTGTGAATAACCCCTCTAAGAGTTTAGTGCATCTGTTATAAATTTGAAGGTTAATTTCACAATGCCTACACTTAAATAAGTAAATGTGGGGTTCGATTGAAGTCTTTTCACTGCTTGGTCACAATATGTAAATATTTTATAGTATAGCTTTAGAGTAGTTTGAAGGGGTGGCTACTTTACAACACCCAAGGACCATGGGGAACAAAAGTAGCCATCCTCCAGAAGGAAGGACAATGTCACCACCATTTTAGAGCTGACTTGAGGATCGACAGCTGAGTAATGGACAAGTAAGCTATATTGTTAAGGCACTTGAATGCATTTTTAGGATTTATCTCCTTAGTTTAGAGTCACTTTAAGGGTAAGGTGACTGAGATAGCATTTACATATCCTTCGCTCTAGAGAGTGACATTATGCACTTATTAATATCAGATTCCAGATGTAGACATACACATACATACACACAATCTCTCCAATCAGTCTTGTAGAAAACCCACCATTTAAAGTTTATGTGCTACTCATCAAACACATTTGTTTCAAAATAAAATGTGATATTTACAGCCACTAATAAACAGACAAAAAAAATTGATTGGAGCACTTAAGTGCTAGAAGCATATATGTTGCTATATTGTGCTTTAATGTCCCATATATCACTACTATGGTAAAACTAAGCAGTACTATAGCACTTAATAAGAAACAACCTTGTATGTAGATTGAAAATATTTAGAAAACATGATACAGACAGCTAATTATGTTAAATAATCCAGGACTACTGTTTTTACAAATATACAGCAAATAAAAATGCATGACATGATTATCTGGAATCAAACTTATACTTGTTTTTTAAATATTTACAATGAAGTGTAACACATACTGCATTCTTTGAGATGTCATGATAAAATGAACAGAGCAACAAAAAGTAACATGCATTGATGACTGAATCTCAACATGGTATGCTTAAATTGGGTGACATAATGCAAATAGTCAAAGCTGTTTTAGAGCATTGGCTAGTGAGGGTCATTTATGAGATTAGATCACATTCTCTAGCATCTCAGTGTTAGTAGAATTGGGTTAGTTGCAAACTATCAGGTTTGCAAATATAACTCACAATTTGTGCATAGTGCAGTCTTCGGAAAGGAGCAAATTTGCTCTCAATTTCTCGCCAGCGTTTGTTAAGATGGATCAGTGTTGGCTCCACTGCTTTGGCAGCCCCATCCTTAGACAAACGTTCAGCTTGTCTGTTTACTGCGTTCAGTTCTTCTTTCTTCTTCTCCAATTCTCCATCAATCTCCTAGTGAGCAAAACCAATACAGGGCCCAGGGAAATTAGCTAGCCAGTTAATTAACTTACATTAGAAGTAGCAGAAGAGTACTTGTGGCAATACTGTCACTTCTTTCTTAGTAGAACTTTATTTTAGCAAGTAATTAAGTTACACAATATAAGAGACTAATGAATCAATAACAGAATGTTTTGACTGAATTAACTTTCTAGTTTAATACATGTTAGCATATGTCCATGTGTTATGTAATTCTAATTTAAATGGATATGTGAATGTTTTATTTTACAATATGAATTACTAAATATACCTACAGAACAAGTGTCAGTTTGTGACAGAGAATGCTACTTAATGACAAAATAAAACAATAACAAAGCAAAATAAAGTGATAAGAATATAAAACTCAAAGAATGAAATTTAGAATGACTAGGTGGTAACATATGGGCATGATCTGATGAATGGAGTGTGCTAATATGAGAAAGAAGTCATCCACGTACTGTTAGTCATTAGTTCATCTGGAACAAAGATACACAATAACACAGGTTAATATTTTTTTAGAAACAATGTTTTTACTGCTTAAGAGACTAAAAAGAGTATTCAGTGCAAATCTAGGGTTTAAAGGACCAATAATCTAAAATGTCAACATTACATTATGCAAAAGAGCTACTGGCAACATTCACAACTTTATAAAGTACCCAAGACTGCAAAAAAACAACAATATGAGATTTGTAGTTTTTTGCAGTGTATCCTATACCTCTGTAGCAATTCTCAAGTCGGGCACCAAAATGACAATTGGTAGGCTTGGTCTATAGCAAAGGGAGCCAAACCTTAGTACTACAGTTGTTTTTAGAGTCCCATAAGTCTTAAAAAAACTTTGACAGCACAGGCAACTCGTCTAGAGGTAGGGTTACCTGCTCATTATGCCAATCTGATGATAAACAGGGTAAAATATTAACATTATTCCTTCCTCCCGTAGGTTTCTTCAACTCTTAACAACCAGTCAACCGAAGCTGCTTCTTTTTGCTGCCCAAGCGGTTGCTGCTCTCTGATATTATCATGTAAAATGCACATGACCAATGGCCCTACATTGTACATTAGGTTACCAAGGGTCCACCCAAATTCTGAGAGAGACAGACAGTGTTAGCTGCCAGGGAGAGTAAGAAATTAGGTAAACAACTAACCTTATTCACCATTCCATAGATAAGATGAGCAATTAACCCATTAAGGTATGGACGGGGACCCACTACAAAGGGTAATTTTGTCTCCAGCCTGGAGTTCAACTTAAACAGGCAGTTGACTGTTACTTGGAAAAGTTAGATTCCTCGAATGTCACCTTAATGTTTAATATCTGCTTTTTTAACAGTTTTCTGAAGATTTTACATATCAATAAAGTTTATCAGAAAATCCTTTACATAAACCAGTTTATGAAAATAATATAATTTTATGTTAAGTGATGCTTTAAAGATGTGTTAACAGTTTTTATGGTACAAATGAAAAATCATTAGTTCACTTCATTACCTACAATATATCTGAGAGGGATTAGCAACTCAAATACATCTGGGGCCATGGAAAGATTTAGCCTTGAAGGCTAGGACCCTGGTATTTTGAAATAAATTAAAGGTGCCCCAAGTGAATATACTAAATATACTATAAAAAGAAAGTGCATATATAATTTATTTTAAATAATTAAAAAATTCAATGAAGGCAATTTTCAACTCATTCCTGTTTATTTTCTGCTGCTTTATGTTTAAAATACTGTGCATGCTAAAGCTGTTCCCATCACATCTATTTAATTGGGATAAAATACATCAAACCATTTCCTGCATTTCCCTTATTTAAGTTTTGGATAGTGAGATAAGGATTTATTGCTGTTCTCATCCTTTCCAACACTTAAACATAACCAACATATATCTAGCCAGCATCTCTAGTTAAAGAACTCGCATAGGTATAATCAAGGCTGTATTTGTTAAAAAATCCCCCTCCCTCTTGCTGAAAATCCAACAAATTTCAGATGTAGGAAGTCACTTTTGGTCCCCTGCCCTGCAGACAACCAAGGTCTGGGGCAAGAGTTGAGAGAACATTCAATAGACTCTATTTTATCCTGACTAGATTTTGGGGTTGGAAGCCTTTATGCTGATCATACATAGTTTAGTAAGCACTAAAGTGCATCTTCATTCCTGTCTAAGTTTTGTTAACAGAAGATCTCAAAATCTATACATAATTCATACATTCAGATTAAGATAGTGATACATCCATACTATACATAAATCCTAGTGTTATAATGTACAGGGAGCTAAGGGGACACATTAGCACTTCTGAGAAAGCCATATATAAGAAGTACTGTATATCATTAGTCTTTATCAAATTCAGATTTTTTTTCTGGGCAATAAGTTCATTGTCGGGTTGTACAATATGGTAGCCTGTTTTCAGCACAGTGGGGGTAAATCATTTTCAAATAAATACAGCCTAGCATATGCTTATGTGAGTACCTTACTTGAGATGCTTATCTTTATTGACACTGAATGGTGGCAGTGTCCTCAGAGCAAGCATTAGCTGCAAAAAGGTTAGACTCTTTTAAATACATATTTCAACCATTCTACAGCAGAAAATAAAAAAAATACAATATTAATTTATATAAGAAACCTTGTAAAAATATAAAACACTTTACCTTTCACATATTTATTTTAAAAGATTTTGCACCGAGTTCCCTTTATAGTCTTAAGCTGTAGATTTACACCACACACTAAACAAAAACAGTAGGTATCTATATATACAGTAGGGCTATACAACTACTCATACATTTGTTTGCAGATGATGACATGGTGAGGTTTATACAACTGCATCATATTTTTTTTAAATATATATTTTATTAGTTTGATATTGTCTGTAGATTTGACAACACAGAGTGAAGGGAACTAGACAACCTGCAGCTTTCCAAATAATACAAAAATTAACAGAATGTTTTCAAATTACAGCTATTAAAATGTATACTTAAAAGCTTGTAAAGGGATACAGAGAGAATAACTTGGGTAAACAAAACAGACAGCAGAGAATATTTAAAGGGATATATACAGTAAACTCCCAGTTGTCCATCAAGCATTGGTAGTAACTCTCAAGCAACTATGCCCCATGCGGTGCCCAAAACCCCATGGCCCCATTAACTTTCCAGATGCTTCTGCAGCCAACGAGTGAATGTAAGCAGCTGGGAGCAATAGCCAAACTGCAATGGCTATTTCAAATTGCAATAGCCAATAGCAAGCCAGCTATTGAAACCCCACCCACTCAGCAGAGGAACACAACTGAGAGAGAACTTTCCCTCTCAGGTTGGCTCCTCTGCTTAGTGGGTGAGTGCAATAGCTAGCCAGCTATTGGGTTTTGCACTTTAAAATAGCCACTAGCAAGCTGGCTATTGAAACCCTGCCTACTGAGCAAAGGAGCAAACCTGAGTGAGAAAGTTCTCTCTCAGGTCCACTCCTCTGCTTGGTGGGTGGGGTTTCAATAGCCAGCATGCTATTGGCTATTTCAAAACACAATAGCCAATAGCATGCTAGCTATTGCTCCCCATTGTTTACATTCTGCTGCTGACCTCGGGATCTAGCTACCTGTCAGCAGCAAGATGTAAACAAATAATTTAATTAGCAACCAAATAAATTTAGTTGCTAACAAAATGTTTTTACTGTGCACCAAGGAACACATTATGTCCTCCATGTCTTGCCGGTTGCTTGAATGATGGATAATGGGGAGTTTACTGTATATATATATATATATATATATATATATCCTTTTTACATGCTTTCATAGTTATCCTTAACGGTGTATCAAAATAAAACCTGCTTATTACAGTGCTTAATAGCTCAAGCTCTACTTAACTAGATTCCTCTATGGTAACATCATTAACTCTTTAGAGCACCTTTTTGTGTGGTGTTATAAAGGGGTTGTAAAATAAATCCTGATGTCTGGTGAGCAATCCAAGTAACTAGGGTGGTGGGATGGATAACCTCTTTCATTGCCAGGACACAGGATAATAGCTAATACATTGTTATATTTCAATATGAAGAAAATGGCTGGTTGTTACAGTGTCATATAGTTTACTAAGCCAAATTTGTGTAATGGAGTTAGCCAAAGGTTGTCTAAACCCTTCTGAAAACATGAATTAATAACCTGACAAACATACATTCTTAAAAAAAAGTTTAACAAATATGCAATGTGAAAGTGAGTGAATGCACACAGAAATCTCTGCAAGATGTCTATCTAATTTTGGAACACTTTGCACAACACTATTTAGAAAAACAATATTTAATTTGCATCTAGTTTCACATTGCAAATTAACTTTGCATTATTTATATGAAAAACCACACACATAAATACCTTCAGCTTCTGCTCATCTTTGGGTTCTGGAAGACTAGCGATTTTCTTCTCAATATCATCCAAACATTTCAGTAAATCATCAGATTGTCTTTTGTATTGATACCACTGATGGGAAATCTCCAAAGCCTTTTTCCTTCTTTGTGATCGCAAATCCTAGTATTAATATGAATAGGAAAGATTAGTTTTGTACATGCTCAGTCATATCTGAAAGTCACCAGAGTCTTGCATTTTACTGTATATTGAAATTCTATTTTCCATTCATAATCATAACAATATTAAAGAATTGAAGGCACTTTTATAGATAACATTAATCTGTACATAAGCCCAGCCACTAACCTTTCAAGTAACAGAGTATATGGAGTGACAGAGATCAATTGTTTACGTACAAAGGGACTCATTAGTCAAACGCTGTTATGTATTAATGTGGTTGGTGCAGCCATAACTCAGAATAAAGTCAGTGAAAGTAGTGCATATAAATAAAAGCTTTATAAAAATGTAAACGAGTTAGATGAATCACTCTATGTTCATCTATATTTTTTTAGCTGCCTGGGTGGAAATTTTACTTACAGACAATTTATGTTGCAACTGAAATATGTAAATTACTATGAAGCAAAATTTAAAATCACAGATATTGTATTTCTTTTAAATTAAAACAAAAATTGAAGCAAGTTTGTTTTGTGTGCACACATTTCCAAAATGATAAGAAATGGATTTGTGAGAACATCAAAGAAGCATGAACTTGGGTATCTTAAGTGCAGGAGAGCAAAAGACGTTCCCTTGTCTCTAGACCACCAAGAGAATTTTATGGGCCCCAAACAACCAGACTGTCTTCCTTCCCCTTCCCCATCACAATTAAATTTCTCTAGATCAGGAGCATATAATAACACGATTTTAGAGATGGCAGAGGTTTTGGCACAGTATATAAGATATTAGAGGATTAAGCTACAGTTAGGGATTATGTAGACTAATTTAATAAAGCACTGTGTATCATAAACAACTGCCATGCTTTGTTTTAGAAAGTAATGTTCTCACTTTTTTTCTTCATTTTTTGTAACTCAGTGCCTCAATGCTGCTGATTTCATCCAGTATGTTTCAGCCACTACCTGTCATGCATGTACATGCATGTACTCCAGCAGGGCTACATGTCAAGGCAGACATTCTGATGGTGACAACAGTGGACAATGCTTGCAGAATGTGAATGGGCCCATCCCCTATAGTTTCATTTACTCCAGAAGCACATGTGACAGGGTGTTAATGCTGGAATGCAGTTAGAAGAAAGAGACAGAGGGTTGCCATCCCTTAACAGGAAGTGTCAGAAAAAGGACTTGGACTCATGGCAGGATTTTAAGGTACTACTATAGTTCCAAACACAGAAAATCACAGCCACAATGAGACCGTGATTTCCCATGAGTCCTAGATTTCTGTTTACCTGCTCTCTTTAGGAGAGGTTTCAATTTACTTTCCAAGCCTCATGTTTAGTAAAAAGCTCAGAGAGATGATTTTATATACAGCAAGCTTGGTGAGGTGGCTACTTTACAACACACACTGGGACCATGGGGAACAAAAGTAGCCACCCTCCAGAAGAAAGAACAGCGTCAGCATTAATTCTAGAGATGATTTGAGAAGTTACAGCTAAATGATGCACAAATAAGTTACATTTTTGTTAATAATTAGGGTACTTGAATGCCTTTTTAAGATTTAACTCCTGCGTTCAGTGTCACTTTAAGGTTGTCTGACAGCCCAGTATTAAGACTTCCCTAATAAGAATCCAGCCTAATACTCCAATTTTGCGAAACAGCTGTGCTGGCCCCTGGATTAGCTTGTTTCCCAGTATCCTATGCTAAAGAGAAATTCAGCTACCCTCATGGTGCTCAGTAGGGATGAGCTTCAGATTCTGGGCAACCAGAAGTTCCTCTCAAGCCGAAACTGTTCACAGTTCATTTAACAGCTAAAAGCACAGATTTAGTCAGTTCACCCACCCAAACCTCCTGGTGCTTAAGCCTGAAGTAATGTATTTATCGTTGGTAGTAATAATCCTACTAACTTAAGCTGACCCTCTGGCTTGTTTTGAATTGTAAACAAGTTGGTGGGTAGTGATGAATGAACTTGAATGTGAACCCTATTGAAATCAAAGGGATGCAAGTTTATTAAATCAATTCTGACAAATCTTGTCAAACAATGGGCACTTTGGGTATATGGGTACTAAATGTACCAAATGTCCCCCCCCCAAAAAAACATTCAGAGGGGAGAGGGTTCCCCAATTTATGTGACTTGAGGGCAGCATAAGAGTAACACCATATTCTGCCATTACATAATTTTTATGTGTAATACTCTAATTATTTAGTTGCATTTTGTTATCTAGCAGTAACAGGTCAGAAAAAAAAGAGATAGCAGACGGAGCAGATCAAAAAGCTGAATTCCTGAAATTCATAACAATTGCTAAGACAGTGGCAAAACATGTTTAATAGCAGAGCTTGTGATCTTCTTTTAGTTTAGTAGCACACTGTAATGTCTATAAAATGTAATAACATGTTAACACAGAGTAAACAAAAACACTTCAAAACCCCAACCACACATTCCAGAGATGGGGTAGCTTTTATAAAGAAATACACATTACAGAGCCATGTTTTAGAGACAATAGCCAGACATGTAGTACAGTGGATGGAGAGTATATAAGCAGCTTGATTGGGCAGCAATGTAAGAGGGAGACACAAGGCACGTTTTATCATGAAATAAAAATGGATTATGTCAGAAACATAGCACAGAAACACTGAACATCATGAAAGTCTTTAACTCAACAGCAGTTAAAACGAGAGACAGATGAGGCATTTTTTATAAATAAATAAATAGAAACATTAAATAGAGGCAGAAATATAGCACAGACACACTGTGCATCATGGAAGCCTAATTTACCAGGGCACCATTTGAAGACAGAGAGATGAGGAAATTGTATAAAAGTATATTAAATAAATAAGTGAAAATCAAAAAAGCCTACAACCCTGCTAAAAGATCATTTTTGTGGTATCATTATGTAAGAATAAATACAGACAACATGTAGTTGTTAGAGAAAACCCTAAATGTAATACTTAATTGTATTGTCTATTTATGTGTGTTTTACATATGAACTGCAAATAAGAAAACAGAAATATAAAATATAACAGATACTCCTTAAAACTTGCATTTTCTAAGCTTAATACAGGCTCTTTTAGGATTGCCAATGACAGACTGATTAAAACAAGTTATGTTCTGATTGTAGATGCTGCAGTGGCCACAATGCAGAGCCATATTACCCTGGAGAAAGGCCATTGCTATCACTTACAGCAGTGATATATGCATTGTAAATCCTCAGGGTTTTTGTCATCATGCTACAGACACATGCCTAAGTATTGATCTCATAACTGTACTGTTCACATAATAATGTACACTTCATAGATGAGCATATATGAAGGGTCTGCTTATGCTGATTTTAAAACAGCATATGACTAATTACATGATCTATAGGTAAGCAAATAAAATATTTCCTAAGACCACGTCAAGGTACAAACAATAGGGAGTACAATTTAATATAAGTCTCTCTGAATTTTCTTAAAGTATTCAATATTCCTTTGAGTTTTTATCTGTCGAGGGTGAGTGGCTTTATTGAGTAACAAAAAATTAAAATCAATGACCTTACTTCTTGAAAACACAACCAATAATGAAGTGCCCTATAGGAGAGATTTAAAGGACATTTTGTCATAATTAGAGATAATGCTAAATCTTGGGTTATGGCATGTCTTGCTTCCAGGAAGGATTACTAAAAAAAAATCTGTTGCTGTAAGCAGCATCTGTATTCAAAATGTCCTTTTATTGATCCCCCATAAAAACAATCCATGCAAATAACATTATATAGAAAGCATTTTAAATTAATTTTTTTTCAAAATATAGCAAACACTTTTATCATCTTTGTTTACATTACCACCAATTAATTAGAGCTTATTTATGTTTTTAGCAATATTTGTATATTTGTTTTTTTTCCACATTATCCTTCATATTTCCAACCTATGGAATGATCAAACTTGGTGGTGTTTGTATTGTAAAGGCATACATGTACTGTATGTATGCAAAACAATTGTTAGAATGTAGCTCAGCATTACAATAGAACATCAAAAGGGTGTATACAAATGTATTCACTCATTTACAGAAAGTTCCAAAATAAGCTTTCAGTTCAAAATTCAAACAGGGAGGACTAGTAAGATATATATATATATATATATATATATATAAATCACTTACAACTCATACAACATTTATTGTATATGTGACACTAGGAGACTATTTGAGCATTGCACAACCACAATTTAGTATGCTGCAAAGGGACTGACCTAAGGTAAGCTATAGATTCCCGATTTATTTTTCAATTAAGCATGACCTAGCTTTAGATCTACAGTGTATTTCTAGGTTATGCAGCTGTATTTTTTCATGCGAGAAGAATAAATTTGACCTGGTATCATCCTCCTGCACAACAGAGATTGGTGCTGTAGTGCAAGGTATATGCTCATAGGAGGAAAGAGCAGAGCAAAAGAAAGATAAGCTCATCAGTATGCTGCATCCCTATTTACTGTCCAAACACAGGTTGGGTGAGGGACAAGACCTGTTTTACATCACTGCAGCAGAAAAAAAAAATCAAGTTTCCTGTCCTGCCAGAAAGGGTTGTGTGACAGAGCTGTGTAAACCTCAGAACTGGGTGGACAGAAATAGAAAATCCTTTGGTAAGTAACACAGTTCCCTTATATGTTTTCATCTCTGTGTTTAGCTGTTTGCCTATGGGTTAGTTTTAATAACACCTGTAATATTATTTTATGTAAACCAGAAATATTAAACAACAGAAAACAATCAGAATTTCTTTTTATTTTACTCATGTATAGTAACCAAAGCAAGTATAGTATGGGTTGCTTATGTTGGTAATATTCTGATGGCTATTAGTTGGTACTGATGTCATGCAGCTCTGGGGTCCATGATCTAATTTCCAAAAGTGAGAATGTCCCTTGTTATATTGCTTGAGCTTGTACTAGCTGCAGTAGAGACATGAACTACATTAGCCTTCTCTGCCATAAGCAATATGAAATAAAATACAATGTACTTGTTTATGTTTACAAATTATTTTCATTTTATCCACTCGAGTTTGTTACAAGAATATACAAGGGTTCATTTTTGTATACATACCTTGAGAGTGTTATGTTTAGCCTTCAATAGCTGTTGTTTTATCTTGATTTCATCCCTCTTTTTGTCATCTGAAATTTTTAGCTGAAGGTTGTTCCCTCTTTGCAGCAGTTCTTTCACTTGGCTATCATCGTCTTCACTCTGGAGGTTAGAAGAATAGGCAGGATTAATTATCATTAAATCATAAAAAATAAAATGGGACAGATCACTGGTCAAGGGTTACTACAGAGACAAATTGCAACCTGTTTAGCTCGATGATATACTGACATATCAGCATTGGAACTAAGAGAAATTTGCAGGCCCTGGTTTAGGATCTGGTGATTTATTTATAAGTAGAAAGCTCTACTTAGTCTAATAAATGTATTCAGTTCTGTCATATATCAGGGTATATAAAAAGTAGGAATTTATCTTGCATATGATTGGATAGTTGCAGTAAAGCAACTTTAAAGTCTCTCTATTGCTAGGGTCTGACTTTACCTGAATTAATGACTAGACCATTCCTGCAGCTAATCTACTGTCAAAACAGAATGTCCTTAAAGTGTATTTCCAGCCCAGAAAAGCACCCTCCCAATGCCAAGGGCATGTGGCATGGTATGATTGTCTACCCCTTTTCCTGCCCTGCCAGGCCTGTGCTCAGATTAAGTGTCTGGTTAGGAATTGTAGGGGGACCCCAATTTTTTTCCAATTTTTGCGGGCTTGGAATCCCCCTTAATATTCCTACCAGACCTGAAGGGCCTGGTATAAATTTGGGGGGAACCCCACACACTTCCTATTTTTATTTTTTACTGGAGGTCCCTCCTAAAATTCCTACCAGACCTAAAGGGTCTGGTATGGTTTGATGAGGTCGCCCCATGCTGCCATTTTTTTATTAACATGCCTTTTTATTCTGTTCACTACCTCTGAATTAGTGAACAGAATAACTGAGCTGAATGCCACTCAGTGGAATTTGGCTATTCACTCACTGCTGTTTGGCCCCTATGAGAATAGGAGCGAATGGCAGTGAGTGAACTGCCAGACATTCCACTCAGGCAATCCAGATCTTGCATTGGCTTAGTTGAATGGGTTCTTCACTGTGGCTCAGTCGATCATGATGACCTGAAGTGAATAGATTCGGCTCCCTTCACTTCAGCTTGCTTATTCACTTGGCTGCATTTGGCAGCTTAGTGAAGAACCCCCTTAGACAGAATTTAGGCTCATTAGCTCTGTAATTTAGCAATACAGCAACCAGTGAGCATGTGGAAGGTCAGTATCAGTGGGTGGAGATTTCTTCTTATTAGAAAGGCTGTTACTTTGCACTGAAAATAATTTTTGAGTTTAAGAGTTAAAAGGGTGATCTTTATGCAGGAGTATTTAGGCAGGGGTATTCAGTTTAGATAACTTTTAAGGATTTATATCAATGTTATGCTAGGCATAGATTGCTAGAATTTCAGTCAATCAGCCTGGGTAGGGTTTTGTTTATTTAATGGTTGTCGATTAAAGACCCATTCCCACCATTATGGTGTGTTACCATGCATTATGCCACAGTTAACATTAATTTACATGGGCTGCCTAATGTAGCAATTGTACAAGGGTAGTATAGCATTTTTGGCAGCACACCTTAAGGCACGTCAGTGCACTGCATTTCACTGCAATGCATGTCCATTAGCAAGGTGCATTGAGATGCCATTCAGAATCAATGCACCACACTAACACACGTACTACACATTTGTGTTAAGGCTTTATTTCTCAGGGGTAAGGGTTATGATTTGGTGTTGTATATTAAGAGTTAACCTTAGATGGTAAATCAAGGGTGAATTAATACAATGGTTGTATCTAGCAATGCAGAGAACAGATCTGCTTTGTTTATAGCCAATATTTATTGCCACAGAGACAGGCTAGTATTCTGGGATTTTATGAAAAAAAAGTGTTGAACTGCAATTCTTGCTTATTTGTCCTTTAAAAGATATCCACAGTTAATATGGGCCAGCTTATGAAGAAAAACTGAATATACCACTGCTTTATAGAGTTATGACTTCATCCACATATATCTTATTCACCATTCTGTGTCATGCTGTTCAAAAGTATCCATCACAAATACTTTACCATATCTTTATTGAAGTCTTCTTCAGTGAGATTCACTCCAAGTTGAATTTCAGCCTCCAGTGGTTCAAGCAATTTCTGCATATCAAAATGAAACTGTTCCAGCTCTTTGGAAGAAACCATGGGCTGTATAAAAATAAGATATGTATAAAAATAAGTAGGCTCTGATATACTGTACATAGAAGTACATATAAGAAACATAAATGGAATGTTTTATTTTTCTGATCCAAGAATGTAATTGTTGTGGTCTTCACGGAATTTTCACAATCTACTGTGCCCATGTTGTATGCTGTATGCAATCATAATTCAGAATTATATACGTATTAAGGCACGTAATTTATAAGAATGGGTTTATAAGTTATTTAAAACAGCAACATAAGAAAAATACAACAGATATTTATTGTATTAAGATCACATTTATAATTTTAAAATCTATAACTGATACCTTATTGATTTATAATAATGCAACCTGAATAGCAGTGTACATTCAGGAGTGCAAAGTGTAGCCCTTGCCATGTACAGCTATTAGAAGAACAGCCTTGAAGTGACATGTTTATCTTAATGTCATATGTGACATTAGCAATATTAGTTAGGCTGTGATTTACTAGACTGCAAGTAAGCAGAGCAGGAGTTCATCAGCCAATACAAACTGGGATCTAGGGCAACAATAAGGCAGATGTGGAACTCAATTGCTAGCAAAGTATGGTGGAACCTTGCACTGTTCTTCTAGCTGTTGGTTTTAGGTAGACTTGTAAGCCGGCAAAAAAATGGTTTAGTTTCGTATTTTTCATTATTTAATTTTTCGGGATTCGGGTCTTAAAGTCAATTCTATTTGGGATTCAGATGAATATTTGTTAATTGCAAACGAATAATCATTGCAGCAAAGTGACAGAGAGAAGGAAAAAAAATGACTTTTTTTTACAGTCTACAGAAACAAAAATCCGAATTGAATTTCGTACGAATTTTCGTAAATTCGTACATTCAGATGCATCTGAATTTTTCATTATTTCTGTCATTAGGAAATTTGGATGCATGCAAATGTACATATTTCTGAAAATTCATACGAATTTCAATTTGAAAAGAAACCAATCACACATGTCTAGCATTAGGAGTACCAAAACACAATAGGCAAACTGTCTTTCAACACGTCCAGCCTCAGAGTGTTTAATTTAGCTATTTTTTGATCTGGTTAGTATGACATTAATACTAGTCAGTACTTTGGGGTTAGAGGGGGCAGAACCAAAAAAGCTGGCTTAGAAAGGCTAGAAGTATAAATCCAGAACTCATAGTAAGGGGTGAAGAAATGTAACCATCTTTTCACCTTAAATATCCAATCATGTGCAGAGGAATTTAAACAATATATATCTACACCTTCATGTGTTTGAATGTTTAAAGTAAGCACAGGTTTACTTTATTCAATTCACACTTTTGTAAATCATTCACTTAGTATTCAGAGGTATTTTAAGTGTACCTTTCACCACTTTATACACTCATGAATTCTCACAATGTCTCCACCTGCCAATAACATCAATATTTATTTAGACATGTAATAAAATAAGAACATGAAAAACAGTGAGCAGTCATTCATATGCTCATTGATGATAAACAGTCATTGGGGTTGATTTACTAAGCACATAAACACGCCATGAACACGCCATGCAAAAACACGCCGACTGTGCGCGCATGCGCGCATATACGCTTGGCGCAGAAGCGTGATTCATGGCGTGTTTATGTGCAGATGCTTGATAAATAGCACAAACACGCGCGCATGGCGTATTACATTTCCAAGGATTCAATGGGGATGTGCAACAACCATGAGCATAATACCCTGAGGGAAGCCCAGTGGCTCAGGGGTTAGAGCTACTGTCCCACAGCACCCATGTCCCCGGTTCAAATCCTGCATCAAGTGAGTTGCATTTATCCACATACAGCAATGCAAATATCCACCCAAAAATCAAAACTGTTGAATCTACACACCCAAAAATATAGTAGTAGATATATGCCTACACCACCAATCGAAATGTGTACATTATTTACATGCTGCTGTGACAGAGTTCAAAATGTTACATATTCACCTGCGTAGATTCTGCGCACTAGTAATCGTATCGTGCGCATATATATTCTCATCTTGCGCGTTTATTGCACTCATATCCAGGCATGTACATGCTAATACATTAAAAACATTTCATTTCGACAGTCTGCACAAGATGATGAACCCCCAAAAATG
>NW_017306712.1:325761-337111 GCF_000935625.1 Nanorana parkeri
CTCAAATTTATCCGCCATGTGCGCGTGTTTGCTAGAATTACGAAGAAATTGTGCAGGATTGGCGTGGTCGTGTTTCTAGGATCATAAAACGTGTGAACTTGCTCATGCACATGCGCAGTTGCCTGGAGCACATCCGAACACGGCACTGGTGTGTAAGTACCTTATTTTGGAATACTGTCTTTTACCAGTTTGTAAGTGTTATGTAGAATGTTTGTATGCACAGAAGCATAGCAATAACATATGTAACATATGTATGATTTGCACATGTATGGCAGTAGTAGAAATATGATTCTAGCACTTGCAATTTTTTATTATAGTGGCGTGCAGCCGATGGCGCATATTACACGACACGCGCGTAAGTAAATACATAAAAACGCGCCATGCCTGCGTGAAACCGCGCCATGATGTGCGTGTTCGCTTGGTAAATGCATTTTTGCGGATTAAAACGCGCGTGCAGTTAGTTTGCTTTTATTCTAGAGATAACAGTTTTTTTGTCATTTTTGTAAACCGTTAAACTCTTTGGCCTTTTTATTTATACTTAAAAGAGAACCACTGTCCCCATGGGCAAAAGTGAGCATAATCTTCAGGATGAAAATGCCTATTCTGGACATGAGACACCTGTGGTTTACAATAAGCAAAGCTTATGTTTAAAGTGAATTTCTATTCCAGTATCACTTCTTCATTACAAAATACATAAATTATACAACAAATCCATCAAAATTTAAATCCATGTGATTCACTTGTCTCATTATCTATTCCATTCAGCCAAGATAACCGCAAAGGATGCATTTATTCTAGATAATGTGATTTTGGAGAGTCTAATTTCTCCAGAACACCTGCTTTTCAATGGAACTAATAGAGGAGCTATTTTAATGAACACATAATGGGTATTACTCATTCAGTCATGAGTGACTTTAATCTTATTTTGATTAAGAGCATCAAGATATAAAACCATTATAAAAAATAATTTATCAGGTCAGACAAAAATCTTTAGACAAAGTCTCTGCTTTTCTCTTTACAAACACGAACAACAAGAAGAAGAAAGTGAATTTAGTGAAGTGGATATTTATCAACTCTCATAAAGACATGTTACAGCTCCAATGTATCAGCAGCAAAGATAATAAATGTTATGACAACCACTTTATATTAAAATGTGAAGTGACTGGGAGCTAAGTGTTTTGTTTAATTGCCAATTGGGAAAACTGATGTATGATTGTTTATTTACAATTTAATATAAATTCATGAGAACATTAACATTGAGAGACCATCCTATAGAAAGTGACCTCATTACTGTGGGAATATCTTAATTTGATCTCTAATGAAATATGTCAAGGGCATTACGTGGCTCTGCATTTCCTCACAAAACTGTCGACCTAAGTTTGACGTTGAAACTAAGGGGTCTATTCACTAAGCTGCCTTGGGCAGCCGAGTGACTAACCGACCCGAAGCGAAGTGAGCCGAACTGTGTTCGGCTATTCACTTCAGGCTGGTACGGCTGATTCCAGCTGTATATCGGCTGAAATCAGCCGTACAATCAGGTAGCTTCGGCTGGCTACGGGTAGGCCGAACAAGCTCAGCATGTTCGGCCGACCCGAAGTGCAGAAGCAGTTCGACTCAGCCGATCCAACATCTGGATCAGCTAAGCCGAACTTCCAGCAGGCTACTCGCTGCTGTTCGGCCTATTCTCATAGATGCCGAACAGCAGTGAGTGAATAGCCAAATGCCACCGAGCAGCATTCGGCTTGGCTGTTCTGCTCGGTACCTCTGTGGTACCGAGCAGAATAGAAAAACAGTTTAAAAAGTAGTAAAAAAGAAAATAGAAAATGATTGGGCAGAGCTAGCATTGACAGCTAGCTCCACCCAACTGTTTTCTATTGGCCGCGCGGTTCTGCTGCCGTCAGAATAATTAAAAAACACCATAGGATAGCATAGCTATATTCCTATCGGCTATTTCACTTTTTTTTTTTTTTATTCTGATGGCAGCCAACGGCTCTGTTTTCTGGGACTCCCAGAGCATCCGGGAGAGTAATGACAGATGGCCTTCCTGGTTACCAGGTAACCAGGAAGGCCATCTGTCATTACACATTGAGAACACGAAGAGGCCACTCCCTGTGTGTAATGACAGTGTCCCTGGTTACCTCATAACCAGGGACGCTGATCTCTCTGAAAGTGGCCGGAGCCAGCCGTGAGATGACGGCTGGCTCCGCCCAGCTGTCAGAAGCAGGCTGTCGGCAAGCCAATGGCCAGCCATTTGGCCGGCCATTCAGCCAGCTTCGGCTTTCACCGCGGCTCAGTCGAGCCGAGGCATATGCCTTCGGCTCAACTGAGCACCTTGGCCAACTTCGGGAGCTGTAAGGGCTATAGTGAATAGCCCGTACAGCAGCCTTTCGGTTCTACTGAACCGAAGGGGTCCTGGGGCCGATGCTAGCAGAAGGATCAGCCGAAGCTACGGCTAGATCCTTCGGCAACTTAGTGAATAGACCCCTAAATTTATGAGGGGAAAGTACAATGACAGAAAACTTTTACAGCTTTCTCCTTAACCCTTTCACTGCCAAGGACGTGCGGCATATGGAGGAACAAAAGTGTTCCCGGCTGGCAAGCTCCATATGCCGTACGGACCTGGCATTTACAGTTCTACTTATAGTAGAACTGTTCCCCCGGACTGTCCCCTTCAAATTAATAGCTGTCATCAGCGGCTCATCCGCGGCAGCGGCCCGGGCGGGCGGAGGGGGGGAGCTCCGGTGTTTGTAAATAACTGGGGACACATAGTACTAGGTGTCCCCAGATATGAAAGAACAGGCTGTGATATAAATAAATAGAAAATGTAAAAACAATTAAAATAAAAAAATGTGTACAAAAAAAAACTAATAAAAAGAAAACACAACCCCTCCCTCCCCACATAACATACACATATTGAGGTGTATGCCATGCACATGCGCTGCAGTGCGTTGTTAGAACACATTGCAGTGCATGATTTTTTTAATGTATTTTTTTTCTTTAACCGCTTGAAGACCAGGTGTTTAGACCCCCTTCCTGGCCAGGTCATTTTTCAGTGTTCAGCACTGCGGTACTTTGACTGACATTTATTCCGTCATGCAACGCTGTACTGAAATGAATTTTATACCATTTTTTGGGGACAGATAGAGCTTTCTTTTGGTGGTATTTAATCACCACTGGGGGTTTTATTTTTTACTATATTCAGGAGAAATTACTGAAAATGTTGAAAAAAAAAAGTTTTTTTTTTACATTGTTATAAAACAATTAATATTACCCACTTTTTGGGTAAAATATAAAAGATCGGGCCACGTCGGGTAAATAGAAACCAAACATGTCAAGCTTAAAAAATTGCGTGCACTCGCGAAATCGCAAGAAAATTGCATACCCAAAATTGGCCATAGGTGATGCTTTAAAAGCTTTTACAGCTCATCAGTTTAGTGTTATCAGTGACTGATGGCCCTAGAATTATTGCTCTCATTCCGACGTTCGCATCGATATGCAACATGTGCGGGGTAATTGGCGCAATCGTCGTTTTCGCAGGTATGCGCACCTGGCGCATGTTTATATGCGTGTATGTACGGATGGGGACTTTTTTTTAAAATAGTTTTTTTTTGTTCTTTTTTATGTGTAACTTAAAAAAAATTTGGGGGGAAACTTTAATTTTTTTCCCTATTTTTTTTTCCACTTAACTTTATTGCTATCACGGAGGGGGCTGAGAAACCCCTCTATGTGATAGCAAAAGAGGAGACAGGTCCTCTTTATGGAGACATCAGGGGTCCTGTGACAGAGGCAGTATGCTGACATACAGCAGGAGGGGGGGAGCCGCGGAGGGGGGGCACACGTCACGGGACCTCATACAAGCGATCCGCTGGGTCTATAGCCGGCGGATCGCTTGTATATTAAAGGGCATCACTGCCTGTTTTCAAATGACGGGCATTTCCCGCTCAAGGGCGGATGTAACAGGACGTGTATACACGCCCAGCTACATCCAAGAGGCTCCCGGCCGTGTATACACAACGACCGGCCGGGAGGTAGTTAAACATTTTTTTATTAACTGTGGCAGGGCATGGCAAAGCTTGTGACGCATTGCCATGCATTGTGATCTTTGTGTTGCAATTAAATATACACCTGTATCATTTTATCACAACACAAATACCAAAACAAATTTTTAGTACAGTAATTTTTTTTCCTTTTCGCAAAAAGGCGCAATTTCAAATTTGCAAATATTTGTTATTTATTAACTCAATACAGTTTTATCTTTTGGATTTAGTCAGAATTTTTTTTTGTGCACTTTTTATTCTACCGTGCCTGCACTTTCAGAAAATATATGGTTTGGGGGGTCTTTTACAAACGCTAGCAACCCAGCAGTTGAAAATCAAATCAATAGGAAAAAATTGCAAAAATGGCTTGGCCAGCTGATTTGAAAAATGTTCCGGAGGGCTTGGCAGCGAAAGTTAGAAATAATCTAGATAATATACAGTATGTTGAAATATTTATGTTCTAATAATATAAACTGTATTTACTCCTAAAAGTCTACGTAATTCATACAATAAAAATGTATTTAAAGTAAGGCTTAAGGTAAACAGCTAAATACACAGAAATGCATACAGGTTTACTGTTTTACATACTAAAGTATATGTATTTTTTTCAGACATTCTTGTGTTTCTGCACATTTTGCACTCCTACACCAGTAAAACACACAGTTCCTAATAAAGCAAATTGTCTTCCTAATTCAGCAATGCAACTTCCTTTATTACCTCTCTTCCTCCAGCCTTCTCATTGGAACTTATTACAGTAAAGCTGACTCAGGAAGATGCAATGCTAAATCAAAAAGTAGCATAGTGACTATACTGACTGGCAGTGGTATGTATCACAGGAATAGCTAGCCAATAACTAGTAAACATGTGCATTTCAACCATGTATTTAGCCTTTTGTCTGGAGTTCCACTTTAAATTACCAGGACAATGTTTATGGTTTGTTCTCAAAAGGAACCTGTGAGGGTAGAAAAATGGCAGCCACAATTGCTGAGGCAATAGAAAGGTTGGAGGCTACCTGAAATATTATAAAGTACATATAATTAGATTCCTTAAGAAGCCAACTGTGGTTGATTTGCATTGCAGAAACCCAAAAAGTTTTGTTTTTATATATACTAATATAAGATATGTATAATTGAGTTAATGGTGATGTTAATAATAAGGTGGCTGAATAAAATGTAAAGCCTTGCTTTGGTTTTTTTAGCCTAAGCAACTAAAGATGACATGACAAGAAGGGAATTGTTGAGACATCACATGACCTATTCTATTCTTTGGAACTTTACATAGCATAGTTTAAAAAAAAACCAGAATGGGCACTGGATAAGCAGACATTGTGTATTTAATTAATAAAATGAAAGATTAGCCAGATCAAAATGGTGAATATTGGACAACAGTGCAGGGCCATATTTACCATATTGGAAATACAGTGAATATTGCTGAAACCAGAATTTATCATTACACAATGGCAAATCCAGAAGTTATATGAAAAGGACTGCAAATACACCATGGAGAATGCGCTTTATAACCATGCTGAAAGACCCCTTTGGCGAATGAGCTGTGAATTATTGTCAAACTTCTCAACTGGCACGGGGACAGAGACCCTGCCTACTCTTTATTAAAATATTGCAACTTACTAAAATAATAGCATTGTATAAAACATTAGACATGTTCATAAGGATTCGGACAAACCTGCAAACCAAAAGAATTCAGTTGAAATTCAGTTGATTTAGCAGTTCGTCTGAATCCGAAATAATGAATTTATTATATGCCTGGATATACAAAAACTATATTTGGGCATATACACTGAGTGGCCAGTTTATTATGACCACCTGACGTTTGTAGGCAAATTAGCTATAATTAGCTATAATTTCGCGCTGAAGTTGCTAGAGGGCCAGACCATTATAAATAGGGAAGCAGGTTGTTTACCACGACAGTAGAAGTTATTTTTTTCTGAAGTTATGAGTAAACAACGCGATTTAACAGCCTTTGAACATGGGATGATTGTTGGCGCTCGGAGCCATGGAGCGAGTATCAGCAAAACAGCAGAATTTGTTAAATGTTCAAGAGGGGCTCATTGTTAAAGTGTTCAAAGACTGGACTGTCAACCGAAAATCTGGGTCTGAATGTGCGAATTGTGGACGTCAGCGACTAGTCAATGTTAGGGCAGAACGGAGAGTGGCAAGACTGGTACAAGACAACAGAAGGGCAACAGTGCAGTGTCAGATTCCTCGCATCACCTTTCAACATCTCGTGGAGTCACGAGGCGGCCCAACGAAGTCATCTTGTGGAGTTATCTCGTGGCCCAATGAAGTACTGATGGAGTGGTCATAATAATCTGGCCACTCAGTGAATATATATATATATTTGTTTGCAATATGGCCACCATTTTTTAGGCAGTGCGCATGATGCTACATGATGCTGCACATGCGCAGTGTTGGGTGACATCATACGCATGTTTGGGCTGGTCTCACCCAAAGATGCGTATGACGTCACCTGACGCTGCGCACGGTGCGGCTTCATGTGTGATGTCATGCACTCGATCTCCAAGATTGTTCCAATAAGGCTGTTCTGCAGTTTCAATGTGTGGTTTTGGATTCAGAAGTTCCTTGCCTCCAAATCTGAATTAGCAGAAAAATTTGGTTCGTTCAACGAAATGAATGAAAATGTTTTTAGTTTCCGTTTGTTTTGTCCAAAACAAATGTAATTCCGTGCACATGCCTATAAAACACTAAAGCTGTCGATAGATTGCTATTAACCTCTGAGACAAATTAGCCATGAGTGTCTAGTGAGTTCTCAAGCTGGCTATAAAGAATAACCCACATATTTAGGGGTTTTATCATAACAAGCAATAGGGAGCTTTAACACAAGGGGGTTGATTTACTAACCTTTTAAACACACCACGAACGTGTATACACCTCTGTAGTGTGTTCCCTCCCAGCATGATCTATGGGAGGAATCGAAACACCTTTGTAGTGTGTAAACACCCAGCAGTTGTGTTGTTCAAAGCCCTGAAATGAATTGCAAGGTAATGTGGTGTAAATTAGCTCTATGTATGTTGCTTGCGTTGATGAATGCAGGAATGTAAATGCATGAGCTAACCATTTTTGTCTAAACTGTGAAGCAGCATTATATATGCATCATGTGCATGATTTTTCCATATATGGCATTAGTGGAAATATGCTTTTAGAGACTTTTTGGTTGATAAATAAGTTTTGCTGTGTGAAAATCACACACACCTGGTGTGTGTGTGTGTGTTTAGGTTAGTAAATCAACCCCAAGATCTCACTGACCTGGCTGTAGGCACTGTTTATCAATTTATCCTCAAAATTCACAGCAGAAACATGGAAGTCCTTATCGCTCATCAGCTCGGCTAACCTTGCCAAGCAACCCATATCCCTCCCCCATGAGAGTAGGCTGAAATGTTGCTGGTGCACTACTGCAAGGGGAAACAGAGGTCAGTGAGGGCTTGATTCAATACTCATATACTGTAGTGCTTACTAGGATTATAGCATTGCTTACATCTCTGTAGTCTGGCAACATGTTCACTTTAAAGTCAGTTTTCTGAGTGTAATATTCAGTACAGCATTTTAGAACACCACAGTCTGCACACTATGATGTGTCATTATCTAAAAATTTTAAACAAGCCTTATTCAATTGTTTTTTTTTTCTAATAATGCATTTGTACTACTTATCAGTACCTTTTCTGTTTTAATTCTTTGTGATATTGGAGTAAATCGTTGATCGAGTTCAGACAACTTGATTTCTGCTATCTTCTTGCATTTATCACCACGGTTTGTCATTAGCTCTGCAGCTTGGTCATGTATTAAATCCACCTTCGGCTGAATATCATTCAGCTCAGACTTCAGTAGCTGCAGTCCAATGCAGAGAAAGTGAGAGATCAGTGATGAATATGATGAGAATGGCTTCAGATGAAGTGTAAATAATCAAAGCACATTTTCTTTAAAGCTGCTGAGATAAGGTACATTTGCAAACATGTTCTTACACTAGTGAGCTGCCTGTTTCATTATGCTGTAACACAGTGCGTATTTACTTGTCATTTAGCATTGTCACACATCACAAAGTCAGAACAGACAAACCTTGCCTACGGTAATCGTCTTTATGTCATTGGGATTAATTTACTAAAGTTGGAGAATGTTCATTTAGCTCAATGGACTTCAATGATCCAATCATGTGCAAAATAAATTTCTCTATTTTTTTAATTTAACTTCACATGATTGGGTTATTGAAGTCATTAGTAAATATAGTTCACTGGTCTAAATTAACATACTTCTCCTTTGGCATTTTCACTCCTACACCATTTAGGGTACCTTCACACCAATGCACTAAATGCACATTGTTTAAATTAGTGCATTACATGCTATTAATTTCTGATGGTACCCCTATGCACCTCCCTATGCATCTCCACAACACACTTGCTTTGCAAAGCACTGAAACACAAGATAATACAACATTGTACATTGTGGTTAACGGCATTGGAAAAAAGTTCAGATATGTGTTTTCATTCATTCTAGTGTGTGCACATTAAGATAACATAATGTTGACTCAAAGCACCAGAACGGACAGGTGTGAAGCCAGCCTAAATCTGACTGACATCACATAACATCACCACATATACATTTTATACCTGTATATCCCATATAGCAAGGATAACTTGCCACAAACTTGTGGCAGGGTTAAATTGTAATTCTTGTTAACTTGCTGTACACATTCCTCGCAAGTTGCAGACTTGCAGAACACTTGCAGCACAAGTTCTAGTTGACACTTTTTGAATTTGTAGCAAATTTGCTTGGCAAGTCTACAGCAAGAGTCCTGCAGGTCTTAGCAAGAGCTCCGCAAGCTCGCTGGTCTGGAGACTTGCAATGCAAACTTGCTGTAATTGTGCAACACAATTGTGAAGCTTGGCAAGTCTGTAATAGTTTAGCAAGTCATTTTCAAACTTGCAGCTCATCTGCTTGCTATCTGGGATGTTGCATTCTGAAATAAAAATCAATTAATTAGAATTTGTTTAACACAACATGACACTTTGAATGTTTAATATATATTTATTTTTTGAAACATAAAATCTATTTGCCTCCTGGGTTCATTATCGGTAGCAACATTTTTGGCAGTAATTATATATGTGAGTTTTTTAGGGTAACTCTCTACCAGTTAATTTTGTATTCTGCAATTCATTTTTGCCAAAATTGCTCCAGGTCTGTCAAGCTGGATGGTGACCATTGGGGGACAGCAATTTACAAAATGTGCTACAGATTTGCATTTGGATTGAAGTCTGGGCATTGACTAAACCAATCTGGGACATTAAGGTAATAATTTTAAACCTTTGCTGTGTAGCTTTGGTTACCTGTTTAGAGTCGTTGTCCTGCTGAAATATGACCCTGCACCATCACAGTGGGGATGAGTAAAAATCCTGATTTTGGTCTCAGTCCTATTCAATATGCCTGCTGTGTCTCCAATATGCATTTAGCAAACTCCAAAGGATTTTAATATGCTTTTTTTCCCAGAAATGTACTTATTTTTTCACTTTTGGGTTGGAATAGTGTCTCCCATCTGACCTATTAATCTCAGCAGATTTACATTAACATTTTGGTGCTTTTCTGACTAATGCACTCCTTACCTAGTTTCTGGGTCTTGGTCGACCACCATCTCGAGCACAGTTACAACTGTGCCATTTTTTACATTTTATTATACAATATATTTAGAATTGGTGCAGGGATATTTTATTTTATACATCTTTGACCCTCAAGATGCTGTTTGTCTGTATAATATATTTACAAGTGGTGTGGATTTTTTTTATTTCATAGATCTTTAACCTTAAAGATGCTGTTTAACTACTTGCTGACTGAGGGCCTGTTCACACGACGTCCGTTTTCTGTGCTGACCTGATCCGTACGCTCCTGCACTAAAAATGCATCCCAATTTATCCCTATGTGTTTTATGGGCTACAGTTCTCACGTGCGCAGTCCGTTCAGCTTACGACAGAAAAAATACTGCATGTCACATTTTGTACGGTCATGAAATGGTCCGGAAACGCAAAACGCAGCAAAAACACGTAAAAAATGCAGTGCACTGCAGCTAACATACTGACAGCCCCACTCCAGGGAAGAAAAAAAATTGTATTTTTTTTTATTTTTTACTGGAACGCATCAAAAATGTGGCAAAAACTTGGCCAAAACGCACTGCAGATCCGCACCTGATCAAGGCCTGATATCATGTGAACAGGTCCTGAGGTATTCCTGTCCAGGCCATGTTTCAGTATTCAGCGATGCAGTACTTTGACTGAAATTTATTCCGTCATGCAACGATGTACTGAAATTAATTTTATACCATTTATTATGGACAGATTAAGCTTTCTTTTGGTGGTATTTATTTTATTTTTTACTACATCATGAAAAAAGAACCAAAAATGTTTTTTATAAAACATGTATCAGCACCAAAATGTTTGGTAAAATATCAAATACAGGGTCATGTCAGATAAATAGACACCCAAATATGTCAAGCTTTAACCAGTTGACATCCGCGGTGCTAAACCCCCTTCCCATCCAGGCCATTTTTCAGTATTCAGCGCTGCGGTACTTTGACTGACATTTATTCCGTCATGCAGCGCTGTACTGAAATGAATTTTATACCCTTTTTTGGGGACAGATAGAGCTTTCTTTTGGTGGTATTTATTCACCACTGGGGTTTTTATTTTTTTACTACATTAAGGAAAAATCACCGATATAAAAAAACAGTTTCCCCTATATTAAATGATAAAACATTTATTATTACCCAATTTTTTGGTAAAATATAAAAGACGGGGTCACGTCGGGTAAAAAGACACCAAACATGTCAAGCCTTAAAATTGCGTGCGCGCGAAACCTCAAAAAACGATATAATACCCAAAATTGGCCATAGTCGACACTTTAAAAGCTGTTACCGCTCATCAGTTTAGTGTTATCAGTGATTGATGGCCCTAAAATGATTGCTCTCACTGCGACGTTCGCGGCAATATGTAACATGTGTAGCACAATTGTAATTTTTGCGCGCTGGGGCACCGGACGCGTATTTACGTTTATAGGCGCTTAAACGTAGAGTTAAACATTTTGGGGTTTTTTTCCCCCTTTTTTTATATGTGACTTTTATTTAACAATAACAATCCCCCTATATAATATCAAAGGCACACTGACAGGTCCTCTTTATGGAGACATTAGGGGTCTCTAGGACCCCTAAAGTCACCTGTGGACCCCAAAAGAAGCTGATGAAGCAGAGATCTGCTTCATCAGCTTCTTCTCTCTGGCTATAGCAGCCAGATGACTGAC
>NW_017306712.1:337680-355298 GCF_000935625.1 Nanorana parkeri
ACCGACGGCGTCCGCGCGGGGGGGCGAACGAGCACATATAAACGATCGGCTGGCTATGGAGCCGCTGATCGCCTATATGTGAAACACCCGGTAACGGGTGTGTGCAATGGTCGGGTCTTTTCTGCCCGTGCGTGCCCGCTAGGGGGCGCGCGCGAGCAGAAAAAAATGCCGTCTAGCGACGGCAACCCGCCAATGCAGCAGTGCAGTCCGTCCGTTTTTTTACTACAGGCGGACGGCAAGAGGTTAAAATTGCGTGCGCCTGCGAAATTTCAAAAAACGACCATGCCTAAAATTGTCCATAGGCAATGCTTTAAAAGCTTTTACCACTCAATTTAATGTAATCATTGATTGATGGCCCTAGAATTAGTGCTTGCACTCCGGTGTTCACGGTGATATGTAACATGCATGGCGTAATGGTTGTTTTCGCACATTGGTGCACCCGATGCGTATTTACATTTATAAGTGCATGCACGTGGGGGTGGGGGACTTAAAACATTTTTGGGTGTTTTATATTTTTTTTATGTGGGACTTTAATTCGTTTTACACTTAACTTGATTGCCATCACATAGGCGGATAACAAGCCCCCTTTGTGATAGCCAATATACATTGACAGGTCCTCTTTATAGAGACATCAGTGGTCTATAAGACCCCTGATGTCACCTAGGGACCCCCAAAGAAGCTGATGAAGCAGAGATCTGCTTCACCAGCTTCTTCTCTGGCTCTCAGCCAGAGAATGACAGCTAAAGGCGGAATTAATGTAATATACATTGCTTCCGCCTTTACAGAGAGAAGGAGGAGAGAGGAGGGAAAATTATGAACTTCCCTACTTCTCAGTACGGGCAGTCGCTGTGCCGGTCCTGGGCTCACAGGAGGGACAGCGGAGCCTGGGATGACCGGCAGCGATGGGGAGGGGGCACGGCAGCAGGCACGGTCATACAAGCGATTGGCCCAGCCGCGGAGTTGGCCCGAACATTTGTATATAACAGCTGGTAACAGCTGTTTGGATTCCCGGCCGGGTCCTGTTTATGCGTATCTGCTAGGGAGTGCCCACAACCAGTAAGTAAATCAAGTAAATATACGTCCACCCACCAGGAAGCATCCGCCATCCGTCCATAATTTTACAATGGGCAAGGGGTTAATAACATATATTTCCTAGCAAACAATTATTTCTCCCAGATACAAATATATATTTTGAGACACATGTTGAACACAGCTGTTTTCCATGCAGTTAATTATGCAACATCGTAAGCAATTGGTCGCAGCAGAGTAAGTAAAATATTTATGTAATAAAGAATTGGAAAGCTATGCAGAAATTTTCACTTCAACATTGTGATCAAATCTTTATATATAATGCAATAACATTAGTTTTAATTTAAGGTTGTGATACTAAAATGTATAGAAATGTCTGAAAGGGAGGGATTATCATTATGAAAGACAATATATGTAATGAGCAAAAATATCTATCCTAATTTACTTGAGTAATTAAAAACTATTAATAGAAACACCTTAATTTGCTGAACTGGCCAAAATTCAAGCTATGTATGGAACCTAAGTGCAAAAAAACTAGAAAGTTTAGGTGGACTTAAGTGTGATACCTTCAGGGTCTCTTCACTCTGCTGTGGTTTCTGTTTGTCCATATCATCTAGCAATATTTCAGCACGGTACATCCAAGCTGTAGTGCTAGCAATGCCTTGATCAAAGGACTCCATTTGCTTTTGATATTCCTGAATTAAAGAAACAGTCAAATAAATGTTGTTCAGAAGCTGTCAAGTAAATGAGGCATTATACTACAGCAGTGAAGTCTAACACGGAACCCAGGGGCCCCATATGCAGCTCTTTATCTATTCCACATCTTTTCAGAACCAGGAAGCTCGGTGAGATGTCCTATAATCTCCTATTGTCAGAGTAGAGGAAACCAGAGACATTCATTACTGCCCTGTATGTGTCTCTTCCTCCTCCTCATGCTTATGCTGCAATGAAAGAGTGGAATCTAAAAAGAAAAATGATAATTAATGAATACATAACTAGACTTAATATTGTTTTTGACATTGTGCTCCACTTTAATTCCATAAATTAAATCTTTTGTAATGACTATATTGATTTTTTTACTTCCCCATTTTTCATAGTGAACTTGGCACAATCTTAATTCCATTTAAAAATTGTTTTTCAAGTGCATAGGCGGCACAATTTTATGTTAAGATAACAGTATTAAATTTGAAAAAATTTTAAATTTTGAAGATGTTCATGCATATGTATTATTTTGTAAAGATAAATAATATGGACAGTTTCTTCACATAAGGGAGTTATGTGCTTTTAGATTCTTTATCTGAAGTTTGAATTTTTGCCCTAGATACTACTTACAATAAACTTTATCTGGTTTACTATTTATTTGTTGCAGTATACAAGCAAACTTGTATTTACCAATAAAAGGCGGAACCATTCCTCAACTCTTGATGTTACAGCCAGCCAATTGCTATTCAGTAGACTAAGTTTATCATCAACCAGATTGCCGCTTTCACCAATCACTGCCTTGAGTGAATCCCCTAAGTCTCGGATGTTCTTTAATTGCTGTTGTCGTTTTTCCATCTCTTTTTGTATTGTCTGTAAGAAAATGAAAAGGGTCAATGTACATTTAATTGTAGCACTTTACACTTGTCAATACTTTTTTTTACATACTGTAAACACCATAATTAATTATTTATTATTATGATTAATATTGAACTTTACCTGCTTTCTTTACAAATAAGTAACCCACTAATTTTATACATCTTCAAATTGCTGCCAAAGAACAGACAAAGATACAGACTTTTTAACAAGGCAGTATAAACAGTAGTGATGGTGTACAAAGCAAAATCACCAATAACACCGAAATGCATTTCAACTTTAAAATCTTTACAAAATGTAACTTCTCATTGATCACCTGGGTTGGTTTTGCACTGTCTGTGTATGTGTATACAAGACTGACAAAGTCTGCCTAAGGTTAACTCCAGGAAGTTCATAAAGGAGGAGTCAGAACAAAATAAAGAAAGACGAGAGGAAGTAGAGACAAACCCAGATCAGAGTGAGTGGAGTTCCTTTGTAGATAAGGAGTAAAGGTAAAGACAGTAGTTAAGATCTATCCCACCCATAATAGCTGAACTTTACATCATGCAGTATAACTCTAGCATCCAAATTATTTTGAGGATAGGTGAATATTTTAGTGATGCACAGGTTTTCACATATACATATTCATATATATTCATGAGACACAAACCAAAAGATAACATACTGGCCCTGGCTTTCAGTCCCATTGCCCCCTAGTCTTCGTACTCACCTGATCATTGCCCAATGGTCCAGTTAGTGAGATTTGTCTTTCGGTCCACCACACTAACTCCTTCCCCTCTCCTATGACTCCAGTGAATGGTGATTGTGAGTCCGGTAAATTGTGATTGTGAATTTTACCCTGTCCCGGAAAAAAGCAGAGTGTGCTGCTTGTATTCTGAAAACCTCTTCTGCTTACTCAACTTCTTAGCAGGGGACAAGTGGCTCTCTACTGAAGCATTATTTCATTTATCTGATTCATGGTTGGACCACTGGAGCATGCTTCAATTATTTGATCTCTTCTTCTCTATCCCTAACTCCCAGGCCCTGTCCTGCCCCTTATTGACTTTTGAAATGTTGTGCAGTGGCATTGAGCCTGTTCGGCAAGTCATATCACAAATCTATACAATTCTTCCCCCACACGGCCCCAATCTGACTCTGACCCAGGCTTCATATCCAAGTGGGAAAAGGACTTGGTTCTTTCATTTACCCAGAATAATGTTTTATTTTCATTGCCTGCAAGTTCCAGGAGCTTGGATATAAAATTGTATCGAGATGGAACAAAGTCCTGAGTGTTTTACACTTGATCTATTCCGGGATCCATTCTACTTGCTGGCATTGTCAGACGGCAACAGGTATGATGTTACACTTTTTTTGTTCCTGCCCAAAGCTGAAGCCCTTCTGAGATAATGTCCTACAGGCCATTGAGCAGTTAGTGATGGTTGATGTGAGGGGTTATCTGGCTGCTTGCATTCTCCAACTGACTAAATGCACCATTTCCAAATACAATAATTCTCTAATGGTGCATTTCTTGAAATATGAAACTCATATTTGTATTCCCCTAATATGGAACCAAACAGATCCACCAACTTTCTGCATGTGGATTGAAAAAGTTAAGAGTAGCGCATGTTCACTTTGCAAAATGAAGTCTCATTTATCTTATTGAAAAAGTTAAAACAAAGTTACAATTTACTTTGCAAAGAATCATGTGCAAAAAAAATAAAAAAAACAGGATTTTTGCTTGTACATGATTGAATGATTGAAGTCAACATGACTTCACCTAATCACTAAGCTAAGTGAACTTTCGCTTTGCAACCTGCATTTTTATTTAACTTAGCTCATTATTTTTATTGCACGTGATTAGATATTTTTTGCAAAATGGTTTTTTATTTTCACTTTTGTTTTACCTAATTTCCTAAGAATTAGTAAAAGTTTATTTTGAAAAGCGAAAATTCACTTTAAAAGTTAACATGCTCTATGCCTTTAGTGAATGAGGTCATAGGGTCTGACGTTTGCTGTGTAGGGTACTGTAGGAAGATTACCAATAATCATCTTCCAGTATTTTCAACCTTCTTTACCAAAAAGTGAAATCTGATTGCCATAGGTAACTGCACATAAATGATCTTTCATGATCTAATTAAACAGATAAACAATTAACATTAAAATATTAATCTAAAATTTGACAGTTTCTTGGTGACATAAAAATTAAACCAAACTCTCTTTTTAATGTATGCTGCTGCAAAGTAAAGTAAGCACTCCTGCCATTTCAAGGAAATTAAATTGGGGACATTTGAACGAATTAGTAAATGCCACATTTGTTTTGTTTGGCAAATGATTGGCACATCGTTTGTAATATATTAAGGGTGGAAGTATATGCAATTTGTTCCTTGAAATGTGACATTTGTTCTGAGCACTGATAGAGAAGATCCTGGTATTAATCAAAGATTTAGACAGAGTGATGTTTTTTTTATAGACTTCTCTGCAGGATACAAAAGAAAGTGAAAATGAGAAAAAATATTGAACAGCAATAGGGTGTCACCTACCAGGGTTGATTTAAAAGTCAAAAACTAGTAATTAGAATCAGCCATGTTTCCTAGATGGATTTTTCCTCATGTACAGTTTTCTTTTCTTGCAACTGTAACTTTTGAATAAGAAGGCAATTGTGTCACTATACTCCTAAGTTTATTTACTTCACCGGTACTAAATGTAATGATTCAGTTATTATATAGTCCGTGAAATAGGAGTGTGTAATTCACTTATCTTGCAATTGTAGGAGCAATTTGTATTAATGGTTATTTGTAGAAAGAGAGATGGAGGGCAACTGCACCAGGGTCATGTATCAGCTCTATTCTCATATTCCGTAGCAGTTTAGACACATTGAGCAGCTCTACTCTCTTGTCTCTAATCCTGCTACTTAAACCTCGGTGCCTGGTAAAGCTTCCGCCAGAGCCTTCACTGAGCAATAGGTAAAAAACCTGAGGTGGGGGCTGAAACATGTACGCATTTGTTTGTTTGCTGCTGTTATGCCTTTTAACAAATAAAGTACTGGCTGGACTGATCCCCTTGCAAGTGCTGTTTTTTTAACCTATTCTCATATTCCATTCTATACAAAAAAAGTGCTGTTTTTTTATTTTCTTCACATCTCATTTTCTAGTATTTTATCTGTTATATGATGCTTTAGAAGACCCAAAATGATTGAGATGGTTGAAATATAACCTACATTTATTTTAAAAAATGGCACCTCCAGACCTAGTTTGGGCTAGTTGTCTATAGAAGATATAAGTATGGTATATGTTTTACTCTGTATTTATTAACCATGACCCTTGTGTACTGGAGGAAATAACTTTTTCAAGTCAGTATATGGATCTAAGGCTGAATTTGATGATTATAAAACAGCAAGATAAAGTGACGACAAACGCAGGAGTTAAATCTTAAAAATGCATTCAAGTACCTTCACTAATAACAAAATGTACCTTATTTGTGCATCACTCAGCTGTAGATCCTCAAATCATCTCTGAGTGCTGACACTATCCTTCTTTCTGGAGGGGGTCCAGTGTGTTGGTCCCCATGGTCCCTGTGTGTTGTAAAGTAGCCACTGCTTCAAGCTTACTCCCGTGACTACAATCTCAGATTTAGTTTACTAATTTGTATTGAAGTTATAGTCCATCATGGGAGCGAGCTTGGAGCAGTAGCTACTTTACAACACACACAGGGACCATGGAGAACAAAAGTAGGCAACCTCCAGAAGGAAAGACAGTGTTAGCATTTATTCAGAGATGATTTGAGGACCTGAACTTGTGTGATGCATTAATACTGTCAGGGGCGTCCTGAGGCTGGGTGACACCCGGAGCGGTAACCAAGTGGCACCCCGCCAAGACGTCACCGCGCGTGCGCGATGACGTCATCGCGCACGCGCGGCAGTATTCTGATACATGCCGGCGGCCATCTTGGTGATGGACGCCGGCAGAGAGAGGAGGTGACAGTCACCCGGCGAGATAAGGTATGCCGCCGGGTCCCCTCCTCTCTCCTGATACTGTACACTGCGCGTGCACGTGACATCACCACGCCAGTGCGCGATGACGTCTTCGCGCATGCGCGGCAGTATTCTGATACCTGCCGGCGGCCATCTTGGTGAGAGAGAGGAGGGGACAGTCACCCGGCGGTCCATGACCGAGCGCCCGACTTTTCAGAGGGGGCTGACACCAAAATGACTGTGAGTCATTTTGGTGTCACCCCTCCAATGATGTCACCCGGGTGCGGGCCGCACCCCCCTTGTGACGCCACTGAATATTGTCAGCTACTTTTTTTACTAGGTAGGTACTTACCCTGTACTCCGGCTTGAAAAAGAAGGGTTACCCTTCGAAACGCGTCGCCAGCCACAGCTTATCACGGCCTGCACATTGACGAGTGTTCCTAACACTCCCTTTCCACACGGGCACGGTGTAGGCACCCGCTCACGGACACTGCGCTCCACCGCCCGTTCCGCCACAGCTCCTGACAGCCTGTGACACACGGCTCTCGCTGACATCAGTCCACCATCCCCATCGGGATCACACCCCTGCTCCGATTGGTCAACATTAGACTCCGTCACCCTCCCCCTGGCAGCACTTCCGTCAACAGCCGTTCACTGTGACATCCCGGCAGCTCCTCTGCCCCGCGGCTCCCAGGCCTAGCACTGGCCGTCCCTCGGCTCTCCCGTCGACATCAGTTCACCCTGCAGCTCCAGCCACCAGAAGCTACCATCAGGACCCCGAGGACAACAGCCACCCAGAAGATCACCCCATCATCATCCTGGCTAAACACCAACCTTGCCGTCATCGCTGACATCATGCCTCCTCCATCCCAACGGTGAGTCTCAGAAGTCCACCCCCCCCCCTCTTGCCTACCAAAATAACCTCACCCCCAGTCCTTCTACCCTTGTGTCCCCAACCACACTACCGGACACGAGGAACCGAAGCCATCAAACAGAGAAGGAGACCGAATCCACCGCTCGACTTCACCGTTTCACCCCAACCTAGGGGCCACACGCTCACGCTCACCCAGTTACAGGTGAGACCATTACCTTTCTTTTCTGCCACACTGAACCACATTTATTGCGCCAGGTAGTGGCGCTTCCGTCTCTTCCAATTTTTGTTTACTTACCTAGTAAAACATTTTTAAGATTTAACTTCTGTGTTTAGTGTCACTTTAAACACCACTTTAGTGAACATCACCAAGAAAAAATAGCTAATTTACTAGCCACATGCTGCACACAATTCAGTGTTATTGGACAAATAGTATCATAGTTATATATGTTTAAATCTATGCTCCTTAGATTATATTTATGGTATACCCACCCACGCTACCCACCAAAAAAAATTATTTTTGTTCAGATCATACTTAGTGGGTGATTTTAAAATTGAAGTGCTTGTGTGTCAAAAAGGAGATACTTTATCTGTACTGTAATGATTGTTGCAACTTAAACTAAACAGAACATTCAGGGGTCTATTCACAAAGCTGCGAAGGATCTAGCCGTAGCTTCGGCTGATCCTTCAGCTTGCTTCAACCACATGACCACTTCGGTTCAGTAGAATCAAAGGGCTGCTGAATGGGCTATTCACTATAGCCCGTACAGCTCCCGAAGTTGGCATAGGGGCTCAGTCGAGCCGAAGGCATATGCTTCGGCTCGACTGAGCCGAAGTGAAAGCCGAAGCTGGACGAAAGTAACTAGTTGTAACTACTTCCTCAGACTGCTGCAAACCAACACCCTCCAGTGTTAGCCGCACAGTATCAGCACCACATTTAAAATGGCAAACACTTACACAGGATGTGTGCATTTTTAATCCTAATACCACAACTCCTCTGGGAGGTGCTAATTACCTGAGCCCTATAAAGCGCTGCTGCTCAGAAAACTCAGCGGTTGTAGAACTGCTGTGTGTATACTCCTATACTTGTTATTGTCCTTGTCCTGACCTTAGCCCTTAACCATTTATGAACATAAGCTCCCAGCCCTGACTTTTGGAAGTGTCCGACCATGCTTTTGTATTTCCCTTTTGTACTACGCATCCGGTATTCCCTTAAGACAGGGGTCAGCAACCTGCGGCTATGGAGCCGCATGTGGCTCTTTCATCCCTCTCCTGCGACTCTCTGTACAGGAGCGGAACTACTGCTGGGGCCTGAGGCTGTGGGGGGGCCCAGTTAAGTCCAGTGCCCCGCACTGCCAACGGGCTTCTCAGCAAGGGGGCGGGTCCTGCAACTCACTTCCTCTCCCGGCCGCGTCCCTAATAGGCAGTGGGAGAGGAGAAGTGTGTGTCACATGCCCCGCCCCCTGCAGTGCACACCACCTGGCTGGGATGCTGCCTGTGAGGCTTGGCAGATGAGTCTGAATGAGGAGCAGTGGGGGGAGTGGTGGTGGTATGGGTGTAACTGCACACTGATGCTTTTAATTTAATTAGAAAAGTGGATTATAATGGGCAACATTACACTGTAATGTTGCCTATTATAATCTATGTATCTGATTAAATGATTAGACAGTGCCGCTGTTCTATTAAAGTTTGTGACTAGGTTGGAATGACACATTTCAATGTAATCCAGCCCAGTTTTTTTGCGGTGTAATGTGTGACCACCAATAGGTCAAGCATTCCAACGCTTTCTCAGCTGTTCCAGGCAGATCGGCATCGCAAATCGTATATGCAGGAGAACTGATCTGTCCTGGAACAGCTGTTCCGTCCTGAAATGTCACTTCTATCTGACTTAATGAGTGGTGTGGAATCTGAGATCGCACTCACAAATCCAGATAGAAGTGACATTTCAGGACCGATCAGCTGTTCCAGGGCAGATCAGTTCTCCTGCACATACGATTTGCGATAACGATCTGCCCTGGAACATCTGAGAAAGCATTGGAATGCTTCACCTATTGGCAGCCACACATTCCACTGCCAAAAAACTGGGTGGGATTACATTGAAATGTGTGACCACGTCACTGGTCACACATTGTAACGTAGTCACAAACTTTGATAGAACACTGCCATCAGGGGGGCTAGTACCAATGTGAGGGGTCTGGGCAGCCTGGTGGGCCTCTTACATGAGTATCAGCTGTACCAGGGGCATCATGGCAGAGGTGACAGGGAGGGGGTGGAGGAGGCCAGGTCCCAGCAGCAGCAGGTAAGAGGAGTTGGGAGGAGGTACAGGGAAATGGTCCCCGGCAACCAGCCCACCTGAGGCCCTGCGGAGCCGCCATAGAGAGTCTCAGATGGGCTTTGCAGGACCTATGGTGTGCTCTGCAGAGTCACTCTCAGGTGGGCTCTGTGGGGTCTCAGGTAGGTCCAGAGTCCAGTGCGTTACTAAGCCCAGAGTCCAGCGCGTTACTAAGCCCAGAGCGTTACTAAGCCCAGAGTCCAGTGCGTTACTAAGCCCAGAGTCCAGTATTTTACATGCTTATTATATATTACTATATACATTCTATACATAGCATAAAGGTAAAAAAATGATATATGCTTATATATGTGTTATTTTCATTTTGGATGTCAAAAGCAACAAATTATGGTAATATATTTCTCTATTCACTTCATACATGGGTCTACTTTCTAGAAACATAAGAGAGTAGTCTGAGAAACAACTTGGTATATATTTGAGCTGTAGAATGTGATATATCATATGTGTGTATTTTTGTATGTCATTTGACTCATTTAAGCTAGAATCGCAAACTAATATTACAATAATAATATTAGAAGTGGTGACTGGACTTTACGGGCTGTGGTCTATGGGGGATAGAGAATACAATTATACAGGTGAAACTCGAAAAATTAGAATATCGTGCAAAAGTTAATTTATTTCACTAATGCAACTTAAAAGGTGAAACTAATATATGAGATAGACTCATTACATGCAAAGCAAGATAGTTCAAGCCGTGATTTGTCATAATTGTGATAATTATGGCTTACAGCTCATGAAAACCCAGATCCACAATTTCAGAAAATTTTTGGCAGTGTGGGCAGGTGCCAAGTCTTGCTGGAAAATGAAGTCAGCATCCCCATATCGCTCGTCTGTGGAAGAAAGCATGAAGTGCTCCAAAATCTCCTGGTAGATGGCTAAGTTGCATTAGTGAAATAAATGAACTTTTGCACAATATTCTAATTTTCCGAGTTTCACCTGTAGTATAGTAATCTAGTAATTAAAAATCCAAACCTGGAAATAGACTGTTACATTTCCATGAATAAGACATATGTTAGTGATTGCCATCTTCTTTGTTACATTTCAGAGACAATGTTGCAAATACTTACTGTTGACAGTTTTTGATACATTATTTCATATTTTTAGTCCATTAAATGACTTGATTAGGAACTTTTTGCAAAAGAAAACAGAAGCAAAATGGCTTGAGAGGTAAAATAAATCTTTTAGACTCTGGGTCTTACTAATCAAAGTGTCTGAAGTGAAGGTAATCTTGTTGCCCATAGCCAGTGCAGTTGATCTGCTTCTCCTTTTCATTCTCTTATGCAGCATTTGTAGAATGAAAGGGCACATTTTACTAGTTGATGTAGGCAAAAGAAACAGTTCAAACACTTTGATAAAGTTAATTTTCTTTCATGTTGAGTTCATGGGACTTTATTTTGTTCTTTACCTGGAACTCAGAAATTTCTATAAAGATGCTAGTGAATGGAGATTTGTGGATTGCTCACCTTGCTCCAGGCAATTTCTTCCTCTAAGTTACTTGGCATTCCCTCCTCAGAGGATCTCCTTGTAACTTCTGTGTCTATCATTGCTAACCATTCAGTCAAGCTGGTTGTCTCTTTTCTTAGCTTCCTCGATAGTTTTAGGCATTTTTCCAAGACCTGCTTCGCCTCAGTCACCTGATTAAAAGAAAAATCATATAAAAATATTCAACAGCTGAAACAAGCTGTGAATTGACACATCAAACAAGCTTATTAATTTGGAAGTGCAAAAAGCTGTGTGCAAAATGTAGCAACCAACTGAAATTTAATTTTACTTAGATCAGAGAAAGATTAGTTCAGATTATTTGCTACATTTTTGTTGAATACACATGAACTATTGTCATTGAACCTTCAGGCAAATATGAAATCATATAATTAAATGCAGGTTTGTAGTAATTATAATGTTATTGTTCTGTTTAATGGCAAAATATGCTCACAAATATATTTATGATTGAAACAAAGAAAAAAAACCTAGTAGAGTAGAAGCTGCTCACTTAAATGTTTATTTTGAAACGTTTTTGTGTGGAGGGGGAGCACACATTGCTGCAGCGTGATCCGACGGCTATACAGAAGTACTACACATCACTTCAGCATTCAGAAATCACAGGGGAGTTCAGCCACAGGAAGTGTAATGATCTCCCTCCAATCTCAGTGCAGAGACCCACTATGCTGATAGTGGGCAGTGGGGGCATTGGGGGTGTAAACTTTCAACACTATCTAAGAGAAGGTGGCTCTACATCTACCTGAATGCTTGTATGTAACAGCTGTTACTGGCTGTAAACAATGTTCACGTCTCCTAGGGGGAGGGCACGTGGGAGCGAGAGTGGGGAAACAATGCTTAAAATAGGCCACCCACTGTTAAGAGTCTGTCGTCCAGCTATTTAATTAGAATGACTGGACAGCAAGAAAAATACTAGCACATGAATGAAGTGATTTAGTAAGCTTGGTGAATAATAATTTTGCAGGATTAACAGTCTCTGTTCCTTTGGTAAACATATAACAATGTTTTAATATTTTAACAATGCATGACCTCTAAATTTGATTTAGCACATTATACATTTATACATAAAACTAATATGTCAAAGTCTAGCACAGCATAGATTAGCCTCAAATAACAGTAGAGAGGAATGAACTAGTTTACTGGCACAACAGTTATTAGAAATGGCAGCACAAGACTCTTTCTTACTGGTTCCCTTTCTCTCTGAGATCAGAATAGGGAGCAGGCACGCTCAAAGGTGAAATATTAACTGTGAAGGGGTCAAAGAAAGTAAAGAATGATGAAGAGTTTTAAATAAACCAGTATCAAAATAAAAAAAATGTCAATATAAACAACAAGTTACTTGCTTGTATGCTTGCTCTTTCAGTCACTGTGTCAAACTATATGACCAAGCAGGGAGCAAGATAGAGCCCCAAATAGCAACTTAATGTTAATTCTTTTACAACTCCTTGCTAAAAGAGCTCCTGCTGGGTCTGCATCTATGTTCCAAAGTCCAACTACTTCATTGCAGATGGTGGAGTTAGACTTTCCTAACGGACAAGCTAATTTAAAGTGTATTTAAACCTGTGATGGTACTCTAAGCATCACCCTGCACAGAGGTTTCCCACTTCATAAGACAAGAATATAAGGCCAGCAGACTAAGAATGGTCATCACTGGGGTTTGTTAACTTCATGGTTAACTCTATGTGTGGCCAAACAATAGCTGCCACAACTTGTTTTAATGAAACACATACTGTGCACTTATAGAGAGTTTTATAGAGACATACTATTATATACATGAGTTGTCTAGATCACACCAGAGATATAAAGTGTCTTATCTGCCTATAGCAAAAAAAATGGCAAACACACTCGTCAACTTGTTACCGCGGCTGTGCGACTTTCACATTTTCTGCAGAAGACGTGTAACTAAACCTCTGTTTTTAACTTTGCGTTAAAAACAGTGAGACAAGTTTTTTTGCATGCTGGCTGGCGAGTGTGCTGGGAAAACTTTTTGACGTTTTATCTGCCTATGCTACATGGAAACATAGTCATAAGTATTATCAATGTGACAGTATTCTCAAGTAGAATTATCAGGAGGTCAGTGATACTAGGAAAAACACACTTTTTTCTGTTCATTACAGTGTCATTGCAAGAAAATGTTGCATTTTACTTGTACAAGCTAAAAGGCTTTGCAATATGCTTTGCCATTAATTGCTACAGTATTTTGGAGTTTAGGGAGTAGAATGAAGAAAACATAACCATGTATTTTATTACTTAAAGTCTAATGCAAACTGTATATTTTCCTTGCAATGTTAAAAGAAGAGACACTGCAGTTTTATGAATAGCATTTGTAATGCAGAAATTTTAATTTCAAAATGTAAACCAGTTTTTATTTTGTATTTACTTATACAACCAGACAGAACTCTTTTGGTACATCATCCTAATGGTAAACACTACACTTTTATGCCTGCAAACTCCAAGCTTTCTGCCTTACTCTAAACATCAAAATGTATATATTGGAAATAAACTTTAAGTCGAGTTGAAATGCTGCCATCTACAGTACAAATATTTTTTCACAGCTCTGTTATGTGCATGGTGTAATTTAATTTGCTTATTTAAAATTAAATGTGTTTGTAAATGGGTATTCTAGAAATGGCAAGTGTAGCAGTTAAAATCAATTAAAGTCACTAATGGATTTCCTATGTGCATCAATATACAGTATGAATTGTGTGCAGCAGTTCTCATAATTTCAGAGCTTATATAGTAGTATTGATTGAATGTGGTCTGTTGGTACAAAATAATTTGCAATAAATATTCTTATAAAACAGCAGTTACCCTAATGTGTAAATGTTTATGCTACACACTTCTCTGTTGTTCGGACAATTATTCTCCAATCTCTACTAATATTTTCCTTATAACCTTTTTACATTTTTTCTATTACAATCACTACATAAGCATCCCAATTTTTAAAACACATGGAAATATAAAAACAATTCAGGTCTCTGCTCTACAATGCAAAGCCCAATTTTCCAAAATAAATAACCCAAGGTATGCAGTACAGAATGTGCCCATGTTAGTTGGTTTTTGCTTTGTTACTGCTGGCCGTAGAGTCACAAGCGGGAAGAGTGAAGTACAAATTGTGTTTTGCAGTGCTGTTACTGTGCAGGAAAGGAGTTTTAAACACATATGAACAAATAAAAAATGAAGGCAAAAGGGGCACCATGTAACAGGGATGTTCAGCCCATGGGACATTAACATGGACTTGGTATTATTTCTGTAACACAGATTTATAGCAAATAATGCAAAGTTAATTACTGTTAAAAGAGTGTTTTTTCTTTATGGAAAATCTGTGAAACAGCAATTTTGTATGTGCTGTGCACATGCAATATCCTCTTGATTTACTGACTGACTAAGTATGTACATCAGTGAAAGAGGCCTTGTTTTCATGTCAGTGTCTGCCCTTATACAACTCCAGACCCCAGGCTGTGGCAATTACTAGTTTCCATGTTTTACATGTTTTGCAAGGCTTCCCTGTAGGGATAAAATACAAATAATAATAATAATGTGCCCTGACATCTTCTACATCTTCCTTCAAATTAGAATAAAAGAAAAAAGTATTCCTTCTGTAAATAACAAAAAATAGCATGGTACATAATCAGTTAAATTCCTTTTTCTTAGATGTTCATTCCCACCTGAGCAATCTAAATGCTCTAGGCAGTGTAATATGTATGGGTTTCTGGTTCCTTTGCAATCCTTACTCCTTCTTTAGCACAACAAGCATCACCTCAGCAAGTTCTGTTCGTGTTCATTATGTGCCAATAATAAAAAGATGTCTTATTTCAAATGGCTCTAAATAACAAGGTTGAAGCTATTTGGCAGCTTAATTAAGAACTACTCCCTAGTCATCCTTTTTAAATTAGCTTATGGTCTCCAGCCTAGAAGGTGTTTGGATTTATAACAGAGTACCCCTGTATCAGGGCACATAGCATAAGAAAGACCTTTGTTGGTTTCAGATAAAAATAACGTAACACTAATACTAAAATTCACAGGGAGTCCTGCAAATGGCAATGAAACAGATTAAAATAATGTATGCCGTGACATTTCTGAATCTTATGTGCAGTAGACTGAGGATAGTGCAGGTAGAAGTGGTAATGGACAAACACCCTGCTGGCAAGCCTGAAGCAACATTTTAATCAGACAACTATTCCTGAATTTTAACAATCTGTATTACCTCTGCCAGGCTATTGTTATACTTGATAAGTATAACATGTTTACATGTTTATCTGTGGGTGCTAGGATATCTTATGACCTCAGAAAAAAATGAATTTAATGTATTTGTATTGTTTAGGAGGATAACAGCAATACCTGACACCCACTTAACTCTTGTTGATGCACTGCAAATTGATGATGTCTCTGTAAAATTCTTCTCTCTGACCCCCTTATACTCTCATTGCCTGTGCTCGCTCACTGCTCTTCCTACTCTGCAGCCAGTCGTATGGGGGAGAATGTGACTTTCTTCCCTTGAAAAGTGCATATGCCTAACAGCCAATCATTAGGCTCAAGCATTGTCACATGACCAATGAGTGATGCCATTGCTCCCTCAGGTCATTCACACAATTTTCGGGGCCAGCTGCAATGGGGGAAAGGAGCAGTGAGGAAGTGTAGACAAGGTGAGAATAAGGGTCAGGGTTGTCACTTTGTCTTGCATAGGCAAATCAAAGTTTTTTGATTCATGCTGGAACTACACATCTGTATTAAAAGACAACGTTTTTGGATAAAGCAGGGAAAGGTTAAAACCTCTGCATGGTTTTTACTGCTGCATCCCACTAAAAAAATCCACCCTGTATATTTGTCCCAGTGACAATCATTACTGGTAATAAAAATTAGGGAAAATTCAACATTTTTAGTTATCCCTGGAATAGGAAAAGAGGGGAAATCTTCCAATGCGGACACTTGCCCCGGTGGCAACTGCCTAAGAATGGATTTCCGAACACATTGTGAAAATTAGGGATGCACCGATACAAGCATCGGTATCGGCGGCGATACAGAGTATTTGCATGAGTACTTGTGCAAATACTCCGATACAAAAAAACGAGTACCTGTGCCACGTCCGCCATCTTCAGGGACCCGAAACCGCCGCACACAGGACCTCCATAGAGTCTTCAATGAAACAAGATGGCCGCAAACTCCTCCTCCAAGTCCTCAGTCATCTGTTCCATTCTGACCTCTTCTCCTGCTGATTGGCCGATTGGATGATTGACAGGCTTCCTCACCAGTCAGGAGTGACTGGTGAGGAAGCCTATCATCATCCAATCGGCCAATCAGCGGGAGAAGAGGTCAGAATGGAGCAGATGACTAGGCTGTGACACGGAGTGGCTGAAGCAGATGGAGAAGACGACACAGCAGGTTAGTGCTGCAGCACCATATATACCAAAAAGATAAATCAGCTAACAAGAGTGGCTGGTTTAAAAAAGGGTTAACAGAGGATCGGGACAAGTATTCCAATTACAAAAAGAGTTTATCAGATAAAATATCAGTTTTGGACATAAACATCATATCACTAACTGGTTTTTTTTTTAAAAAAACCAGCCACTCTTGTTAGCTGGTTTATCTTTTTGGTATATAGGGTTCATTTTGGTTACAGGTCTGGTTGACAAAAATAAGATAAAGGGTAATTTAAATGGTTCGGATCTCCAGGCAGAAACAAAATAGTTTTCTATTAGTACTGCAGCACTGCATGGGAGCTGGGCACAAAAATGCTGTTTAACTGCATATAATATTTAAAAAAAGACATTAAATAAAGAAATAACTATGTAGATATTTCTAAGTAAGGCTTGTATCCCCCTAGTGGTGAAAATAGATGAGCACATGCCCAGAATCCCGAACACTGTATAGTGTGGCACAGCTATATCCAATTCTGCATACCAGGCTTTATATTATAAAAAAATAATATAAAGCCAGTTATACAGAATTGGATATAGCTGTGCCACACTATACAGTGTTCTGGAGTCTGGATATGTGCTCATCTATTTTCCCCACTATGGGGATACAAGCTAGCAATTGCATGATCTAAATATTAATTTCATTATTCAATGTCTTTTTTTATATTATACATTTTATAACATTAAAAAAAGACATTGAATAATGAAATGAACTGAATATTTAGATCATCCCATTGCTAACTAAGTCTTGTATCCCCATAGTGGGGAAAATAGATGCTCACATGTCCAGACTCCAGAACAGTGTATTATTGTATAGTGTGGCACAGCTGTATCCAATTCTGCATACCTGGCTTTATATTATAAAGTTCTTATAATATAAAGCCAGGTATGCAGAATTGGATATAGCTGTGCCACACTACAGAGTGTTCA
>NW_017306712.1:358957-418143 GCF_000935625.1 Nanorana parkeri
CCAGAATCCCGAACACTGTATAGTGTGGCACAGCTATATCCAATTCTGCATACCAGGCTTTATATTATAAAAAAATAATATAAAGCCAGTTATACAGAATTGGATATAGCTGTGCCACACTATACAGTGTTCTGGAGTCTGGATATGTGCTCATCTATTTTCCCCACTATGGGGATACAAGCTAGCAATTGCATGATCTAAATATTAATTTCATTATTCAATGTCTTTTTTTATATTATACATTTTATAACATTAAAAAAAGACATTGAATAATGAAATGAACTGAATATTTAGATCATCCCATTGCTAACTAAGTCTTGTATCCCCATAGTGGGGAAAATAGATGCTCACATGTCCAGACTCCAGAACAGTGTATTATTGTATAGTGTGGCACAGCTGTATCCAATTCTGCATACCTGGCTTTATATTATAAAGTTCTTATAATATAAAGCCAGGTATGCAGAATTGGATATAGCTGTGCCACACTACACAGTGTTCTGGTCTGGACATGTGCTCATCTATTTTCCCCACTATGGGATACAAGCCTTAGTTAACAATGGCATGATAAATATTCATTTCATGTTCATGTTCTTCATAATATTAAGAAACTGACCTAAAATCATTATTTTGTATTGCTTTAGAAAAAATGTGACCTGTCCCTTTAAGAAAAAGTATCGGTAATTGGTATCAGCATGTACTTGAAAAAAGTATCGGTACTCGTACTCGGTCTTTAAAAAAATGGTATCGGAGCATCTCTAGTGAAAATGGAGATATTTCTTATCACATCCGGTGGGGTCTGCAGTGGTGAAGGGAAATCTCCCCAATGGAACATAGATGACAACACAATAACCTGGCAGGTGTTTTATGTATCATCTTCTCTATCCAAAATTGAAAAGTGTTGGCTTTAGATATACTTTAACAAGTAAAGCTGCAGAATTGCACTCACATCTAAAGTCACTGAAAATTAATGTAAACATAGAAATATATTGATCATACATTATTGGTTTGGAACAACGTTTTGGGGCTGTTTTTTGGAAAATGTTAACTGCACATCTAAAATCAAAATAAAATGTTTGCTTTAGGAAGTATTTTATCAATATAGTTTTGCTGCAGTACGTTTGAGACAGATTGAAACAAAATAAGCTAAATGCAATTTTCAAAAGTGGCCATGCAGTTGACTTAACTTGAAGCATCTATTTCCGATAAATAAAGGTAGAGTTGCATGCTAAACATATGGCAGGCCATGATAAAATTACAGTGACATTTAGCACACAAATGTTTCAACCAATCTGTTTTATTAGTTAATGTGTCCAGGGTCAATTTCACACAAAATGTGTGTCTGAGCAAAATAAAAGTGTGGCTCTATAAGTAAATATTAGATCAAGAGTCATTTTATATCAGGGATATAACACAGCTATGATAGGAGGGCCATAACTGCCATGTTCCCAGAATACCAGTCAACTATATTTTAATCACAGTTGTGCCATGTTGTAGGAGCCAGGGCAATGTCATGAAGATGGACACCTAACTGCAAGCTTGTCTTTGGTCTATTTGAAGTTAATAAATGTAAATAGATAAATAGAATAGAAGGAAAAAGACACATCATTAATATCTTTCTGCTGTTTTGTGTGTAATAAAGCTCTAGTATCAGCCTGTAGCTCAGGTCACAATTAGTAGGCTGCAGAGGAAGATATATGCTTTGTGTGTGGAAGCAGAAGTCTTTATTTATTGGTAGGACATAGCCCCTGCTAATTTAGAGCAGGAGCTAAAAAAGCAGAGCAGAGCAGTGTGGGGGAGGAACGGGACATGTGGGGAGAGACCATGTGCTGGAAACTTCTAGGATGCTTTGGCCGCTGGGGAGCGACAGGGTGCTGTGCTGAAAGCTGCTGGGATGCTTGCGCTGGACAGCTGAGGCTCAGTGGGTGTGTGGCTAGATGTGTGGTTGGGAGCACAGTGGGTGCAGAGTGTCGGCGGGGAGCACAGTTTATGGTGTTGGTGTGGGTATGAGTGACTGAAATTTGGTGTACTGCTGCTATTGCTGGAGAGACACTGGAGCAAAAGCAGTAGCAACAAATTAAAAGATATGTACATGAATGCTAGAAATTGGAGGAGCTTGCTGCTCCAGGAGGACTTTGACTTTGTGGGAATAACAGAAACTTGGCTGAAGAGCTTGCATGATTGGCAGGTGATATGCAAGGGTACAACCTGTTTAGGAGGGAAAGGATTGGTGCGGGGAGGGGTATGTTTGTATGTGAATGGTAGTCTGATTGGAGTCTGAATGGAGCAGAGTGTTTATGGCTAGAACTGCTTACAGGTGTATTTTTTAGACCCCCCAAGGAGACTCAACTTCGTTCACAAATTGAGATGGCTGGGAACCAGGGAAACAGTATTATAATGGGAGACTTCAATTATCCCAACATTGATTGGCCTAATGGAACCACTCACTCACTCAAACAAGGCTTGCCGTTTCCTACATTTATTTCAAGACAATTTCATGGATTAAAAGTCCCAACTAGGATGAATGCTATACCAGATTTAATAATTTCAAATACGTTTCAACAAAGAGCACTGATGATAAGTGGCATTGTTGTAAGACACAATTATTAGCAAGGGCAATGGGCAACAAAAAAAAGAGCTAAACCTGCATGACTGAATCCAACAGTAAAACAACATATGAATGAGAGGAAGGTGACATTTAAAAAAATGATGGAAGGGACAGCGCTTGCATTCCAGAATTACAAGGAATGCAAATAGAGATGTAAAAGTGCAATCAGGGCAGTTAAAATAGAATAGGGAAAAAAAAATATTGCAACAATAATTAAGAAGAACCACAAAAAAATTCTTACAATATACAGTATATAAACAGAAAAAAGGTAGGAAAAGAACAGGTAGGTCCCATAAAAGATGAGCACGGGCAGGTATTAAATTCTTTCTTTTGCTCAGTACATGCTCACAAAAAAAGATGGGTTTAATCGATATGACAAGAATGTGAGTAACTTTGTGCATAAAATATATAGTGGTTGACGCAGGGTTCACACAGACTGGAAAACTTAATGTGAATAAATCCTCAGGACCTGATAACCTGTACTTAAAGAGCTCAGACAAGTTATAGCAAGACCCTTGTTCCTAATTTTCAGGTGCTCCATACTGACCAGAAAGGTACCTTTGATTGGCGTAAAGCAACATAAGTGCTTATATTCAAAAAAAGTTTAGGATGCCTACCTGGGAACTACAAACTGGTCAGTTTAAAATCAATAGTATGCAAATTGTTTGAGGGTATGATAATGGACTGTCTACAAGAATTTGTCTGTGGTAAAGGTAGCATAAGCAACAACCAGCATGGATTTATGAAAGGCCTTTCTTGTCAGACCAACCTACTAACATTCTAGTGGAGGTGAGGAGAAACCTAGATGTGGGGAAGCCAATGGACGTAGTTTTACCTAAGCATTTGATAAGTTACGGCATAAATGCTTAATATATAAGCTGCAATCTATTGGCATTGATGACCTGGTGTGCACATGGATAGAAAATTGGCTACAGGAATATGCTCATAAATGGCTAATTTTCAAATTGGTCTGAGGTAGGGAGGGTCATGCCCCAGGGTTCTGTGTTAAGCCTAAGACTATTTAACATATTTTTAATGATATTGAGGGAGGGTTTTAACAGCCATATTTCTGTGTTTGCTGAGGATACAAAAAATTGCAGTGTAGTAAACTCGAGATTAGACATAACATTGCAGGAGGACCTGGATAAAACAGGGGAGTAGGCAACTATATGGCAGATGAGGTTTAATATTGAAAAAATGTAAAGTAATGCATTTTGGTAATTTAAATAAGTTCCACTAGGGAAGTCAGTGGTGAGAAAGAGATAAATGACTGCGAGCTTAGCATGCAATGCCAGGCTGCAGCAAACAAAGGTAAAAATAGAAGAAGAAAAAAAGAGAATGTATTCTACAGGCAAAGAGATGATTTTGCCACTTTACAAAGCACTGGTTTGGCCTTATCTTGAGTATGTGGTTCGATTTTGATCACCAATACAAAGAAAGAATGTCCATGAAATGGAGAGAGTCCTGAGAAAAGCAAAAAAACTGAAAATGGGGCTGGATAGTGATATCAGTAATAAACTTTTTACTTTAAACTCACTAAAGAAGACAAGAGGCCACTACCTAAAACTGGAGGAAAAAAGGTTTAACCACAAAGGGAATAGGGGATTATTTTCTGTTAGAGCCCTAAAGTTGTGAAACTCCCTTATACAAGCAGTAGTATCAGCATAGAGTATGGAACCATTCAAGAACCGTTTAGATACTTTTCTTTAGAGAACAAAACATAAGGGGGTACTGGTACTCTTAATGACTAGTACACAGACACTCACACACGCGCATGCAGTACAACATACACGCTCATATAGGTGTAACTCAATGGACCTGTGTCTTTATTCAAGTTTAAAAACTATGTAACTATGTAAAAAGCTTTCAAAACAGCAAAGCTCACTTTTTCTGCTAACTGCAGGGCTGTAGCTCTGACTCAGTAGAGGGGTGTGCCAGATTGCTGACCCTGGGGCTAGTAAAACCAATAAAGTAGTAAGACAGAGGTATATCTTTTTCTCCCCCTTCAAATGTAATTTACAGTTATTAGAAACATTGGGGTTAATTTACTAAAGGTATATAAGTTGTTTGCTTTGCAAGGGAAATTGCATTTTACAGGGGAACTTTCCCTAGCTTGGTGAATGTGACGAAATTCACCCAATTGTGTGCAATAGAAAAAAACTGTATTTTGGCTTTCACGTAATTGGATGATGGAAGTCAGCAGAGATTATCCTCTGCCACTACATTAGGGGACATATCCCCTGCAAAGTGTCAATTCTCTTGCAAAGTGAACAGTCCTTTCAACATTATAAATCAACCCCATTGTTTTTATGTTATCTGAAGTGGAGTTACCAGATTACCAGTAATGTCATTGCCATATGTCAAGGTCAACAATGTCTTTAGCATTGCCATGCCATGCCATGCTATGCCATTAGCTTTCTGGTTACCTGCACTTATACTACTCTGTGATTCTATGGGATAATATATAAAAGAGAAGCAATGCTTTTGCCATAAGGTAACTGGAGCAAACTAACATTTTGGTTACTATTTCAGGTTTTATGAAGGCAGATATTGGGGGGAAAGGAGTCGGCAGACACAAAAATCAAAGCTGCTTGGGCATTGTTTAAAACTTTTGGGGCTAACAAGCTCACCCTTCCTCAACCAAACTGTAGCCCTGCATATTAAATTTTTTTCACATTGATTAAAACAAACTATTAATATTATATTGGATATGTAATGATTTACCCTTGAAATTTGATGTGGGAAGGTGCTTGAGGTGGTCAGGAGAGGATTAGGGGGATGGCTGGATAAAGAGGAACAGATTTTCAATCATCCCTAATGTTAATGTTAAGCCCAGTGATTTCAGAGACTATGCATGAAATAAAATGTAGTCAGCCCTGTACCCCGTCTGCACAAATGTCTCCCTGACTTCTGCATTACCCACTGTGATCACAATGTCTATGGAATCAATTGTAGATACCCCTGTATTTCATTACATATGTATTTCATTTCACATGCATTACATTTTTCATACGTATTACCTTGCTCATATGCTGTCTCTGGCAACAATGTCTGCTTGCCATTTTTTGTTTGTTTTGTATTTGAAACTCTTCTAATAAACTCAGATTGACATAAAATGTAGTCAGATAGTACCTTAGCTCCTAGCTCATTGTACTGTAGTTTTAATGAAGTCAGCCTCTCATCCAGATCTTTTGGATTCTCAGTTTGCTGTTTTTGAACTATTTGACGTCCAGTCTTTATTACTGTTTCCACTTCTGATTTAACTTCACTTAAAATTTTGTACAGTTTCTGTAAAAGAGAAGAGCAAATGTTATTTTAAAGCATCTGGCAAGTTACTAGTAACAAAGAATGCTCTACATTGCATGAAACTGCTGAAGGTTGTACACATGTTTCTTACAACACCTGCTTATCTATGAATGATTGTTAAAAGTAGTTTTGCGAGCAAAAATAAAGTGACCTCCATGCTATTCTATAATGTATGCCCATTTTGCTGCTTTCTCAGTACAACCACAGCTGACTGTAGCCATGTAGCACAGGCAGCTTGTTTTAAACCTATTTCAACTGATTATGTGCATTTATTGTACTATATGCAGTAGAAATGTTCAGTTGAAGGGGTTGCTCTTCAACCCAGGTTTCTCTTCTATTCCTCAAAACATTTTAAAAACTACATCACCACTTTGGAGTTGATTCATTGTTAATTGGTGGATAAAATCTTGATGAAAAACTTCCAATATTACTTTAGGTTGAAGTTATCCCATTGCTGAATGTATTGATATAGTGCAATAGAAAATAAGACGCCAGCAAAATGATACACTTTGCATTTTCAGAGTACAGCTTCACCTGTAGTTGTAGCACTGCTCTACCTGCCATTAGCTCCAGGAAGATGAAGTAGTTTTTACTAGGGAAAATAAAAAAGCAATTTACAAAAATTTGTATAAGGCACAATCTATTTTCAGCAATGGGTACAAACTTTGGTAGTGGTTAGATTTGATTCACCAAAAAGCAAAAAATTGCAAGCAAACATTGCAAATATTGCTTCTTTTTTAAAGGCTGATAAAATAAATCAGATTTCTACATCAACATACTTTAAATCTCCTTGCAATTTGAACAGTGCACTCTACTGAGAGTAATTTGAAAGGTATAAGAACAGAATGTAAAAATACATGTTCAAAATAACAGCTTTCTGGCCAGCTTTGACCAGTGGCACTAATCAAATTGAAAGAGGAAAGGTGCAAATTGTGGCAGTTATTTATGCTACATACAGGAATGTGGGGGTACAATATTAACAGAGCAGATTTTTTTGTTTGATGACTTTCAGATAACACCTTAAAAATTACTAAAACTGTTGAGAGGGGTTTTGTATACTAAACAGAATCATATTTACAACATGACACATATTTTAAAGTTTGTCCTTGGTATATGTTCTACATTTAAATATCAATGATAAACATAATGAGAACATACAAATCATGTTAAACAGTTCTATAAAAATCAATTATCTATGGAATATACAAAAAATACAGGATGGAGAATATTACGTTCTGTAAATGTTAAAAAAGTAATTATACTTTGTCAGCTAAACATGTGATTAGTGATGACAATAATGCAAATAGTAGCAGCAATAATAATAACACATCTAAATAATACATCATGTTGAATTACTGTGATATCTGCATTTTTAATGTTGAAGTATAGTATAGTTTATTTAAAGGTTATTTTTCTGAAGGTCACTCATGTAAGATTACATAAAAAATAACATTTACATATTACATTTTACAATGCATTGCAACTAGTATATTTATACTTCAAAGCTATATAACAGTAACGATTTAGCATCAACAAGTAATACAATTTTAATTAAAACTATCTGCACATTTCTACCACTTGGTCTTCAAAACAGAGTGTAAAAAAAGGACATGGTATTTTAAATTCATCTACAGACTAAGTGCTCAGAATCATTTACCCCTGGCTATGCTTATTGGACCCTTTAATGACCTCACAAACAAACAGATTAAATACACATTTGTCGTCTGCTGCATCATTAGGCACAATAATTGAGAAATGTGCTAGTTAAAATCACAAAGTTTCATATTGCAATAGTACATAGACTGCTGCAACTAAGGATTTCAAATAATAACTATACCTATGCAAATAACAAGTGTGCACATATACAATACAAATTAATACCATGGTGAATCAGTGGATTAAGTTAAAAAGGACTTAAAATGCCTTTCAAAACTACAAATGGATAAAACAATCTGTAACAAAAGATGGAGTCTCATCAGGAATAATTTGTATGCTATGAGTAGCATAATCATAGCTACAGACCCTTTACATGTGAAAATACTGGTACTTAGTTATTGGCCCAATCCTGTCACATGGAATAAGTCCTCCATACCTGAAAGTACCTAATATTTTCTTTGCTACTGACATTTGAGGATGCAAAGACTAGCAGAGAATGTGTATAGATGAAGAGTTTGTTATGTAACTTTAAACATAACTCGCTGAAGATGGAATGTAATTATTAGCACCAGTAACAGTACTGATCCCACTACCTATTAATTTATAATAATAATAAAAATATAGTGGACAAAATAAAGTCTTGTTGCCAAATGATTGCAGTGAACTTAGCTTTTAATTTTCATCACAGTAATACCTTAACGTGGCTGCTGACCAAAGAGCAAGAGGTTATATGAAATTGCTACATTATTTACTCATACCTAGGGCAGTCTATTATCTAAATGATCTATTACTCTAAATATTGTTGCTACAGTAACAATTTTGAACAGTATTCATTGTTCATTATTGTATTAAAATGTAACCTACCATACAGTGATCAAGTTGAGTTTGGACAGCATCCTGCTCCACACTATTCATATCCAGAACTGGTAATTCGAAGTACACTTCATCCAAAATTCTTTTAGATTCTATAAGACGCTGCTCAAAATTTGCTGGTTTTTGAAATAATCTAAACTTGGTGGAAACTTCTTGTAACTTTTTCTGGAATATTCCAAAATAGAATATGAAGGATATAAAAACACCATAAAGGGCAAACAAATAGTAAAAACACACGCATTAAACCAGTCACACGTTCCTGTGTTCTATAGAAAAAAAATGATGATCTTAAAATGACATAGTGATAATTTTAGCAAGATATTTGCAAACCAGTCTTACGTTACCATATTTTATTACATAGTGCTATGTCACTTATGACTATGAAGCACATCTTTAAAAGCTCAAGTCAAGTTCAAGTCAATGCTCAAGTGCCATCTTGAAGGGATCATAATCTAGAGGTAACTGAGAAAGCTCAGAAAATCAAATACAGCTCATACCTAAGTGTTTTCCAATACAAATTACGTTCTCAGTCTCTAAATACTGGTTAATTAACTCTTACAGGCCTTCTGATAAATCAACACATTATTATATAGCAATGTGATCCCACAGTTTTTCCATACACCTATCCAGTTAAATGCTATTACCAGAGCTAAAGATGCTGTATGACTGATTCAAGTTTTGCCTATAACATCAGATTCCATGCTTATGAAGCTAGCAAGCTGTAGCAATGGGATTGATTTACTAAAGGCAAATAGGCTGTTCATGTTGTAAGGGAATTCGGACTTGGCAAAGTGAACAGCCTTTTTGCATTTAGCAAATTAACCCCAATGAGTTTGCATATTCTTTCAGTGCTACATTGTATTGCACAACTTAAGACACTTAGTGGTTTCACTTAGTGGTTCTTTTAAGCATATATAACAACTGGCCTTTTCATACAGTATGTTTACTCATGTAAAGCTGCAAGTGCAGTCTCCAGATTTCACATCTTAACTTGAAAATAAAGTAATAATTAGTAAATTGACTGTTAATTGCTCTATTGAAAATCAGGAAGTATCTGTATGTGTGTGTGGAGGCAGGGTAGATTTAAAACAATAAATTTTGAAAAAGCTTAAATCATTATAATGCCATGTAACAGACTTAAAAAGTTGAACTATGTTAAATCATTTTGACCTTTCTGTAGATACAATTATTATACTGCCTCCAACTTTTAATAATAACAAAACCTATTTGCTTACCTGAGCAATTTCAATCTGCAAAATAACTTTTTTAGACATTTCTTTTCCCTGGATTCGTTTTTTCATTTCATCCAAACTAATCTCATGGCTTAATAACTCTGACTGTATTTTCTATTGGAAAAAGAAGAAACATAAGATTAGTGTTAGGTATGTTACATAAAGTATATATTATCTAGATATTATATAACTAAGAAGTAAAACTATTGTAAGTAGGAGGATAACTGGAAAAATATGTTTTGAAGAATTGTATCTAATAAGATTGTCCAAAGCATCCAAAACAATGCAATGCAATGCAAAACAGGTCAAATGCAGCCTTTGAAGTTTATCCACACCACTATATTTAAGTAAATGGAAATCTGTAAAAATTGTGCTTCAAAGGCTTGAAAACAATGTCCATGTACATGGGCCCTTAAATAGCTGAAATAGAAGAGGACTGTCATAAGAAAACAGTAGTAACTCTGTTTTTTTACCAGTGAAGTGTCAGTAACACAGGTCTAAAATTATTTTTAGCCCCATGTGGCTAAAAGTCTCCCTTGAAAGTCTTACAACGCACAGGTGGGTTCACACCTATGTGGCCTAGCCACCATAGGCAACAATTGAAAAACACCCTCCTAATTCTACCTATGTCTTAACCTGATTTGATAAAAGGAACAAGTATAAATCACTATTTTCTATCAAAGAGATACATTATTTGCTGGATATAGGGATATTATTATTAGAATGATGCCATAGCAACATTTGATTTTTCATCTACACATTTACTGCATTATTAAGACTGTATTACCAGTGATACAATTATTCACAATAAAAATACAATCTAGAAAACACTGTAAGGTTGTGTTTAAACCCTAATTAAATAAATCTAAGATGTAAACGGAAAATATGGTTCCCAGGAAACATCAAACATGACACAAAAGAAAACTTCTTACTGAATACATTTACTAGCACATAACATAAAGCTATTCCTTCTAAAATTATAATGTGTGTATATCCTTGCTATCTCAGGTGTGGTGCCTGTTAGTGAATGGAATGTATCTATTCTAAGTTTCTGAATAGTGTTTACACATTATTTAAATCTGATCTAAGTAGCAGTTGAAATCAGAGCTGTTTTGTGACTGTAGATGGCCTGGAGGTATGAAATGTGGTATTATGTATTATGTGTATTATGTTCTAGCCTTTTCAGTTTATGGAGTCTTGTATTCTGAGTCAGTAGCCTCTTCCAAATATAATCACTGCTCGTCAGATGGAAATTAATAAATTTAGTGTGACTTTTAGAATTTGTATTCTCCATATAGTACTAGTCAATCAACCACAATCCCTCTTACAGTACTATCCACTTAATTTGTATGTTATGGATGTATAAGGTGCCAAGACAATGTGCAAAATACACTATCTCACAGCAACGAACCATATTTAAGTTTACTGTAATATTAATTAAAGATGACTTCTGACTGGTTGTTAGAAATTAAACTCCTAATTCTTTGCAGTGCCATATTAAATAAGCGTGTTTGTGACAGTATATGTGTGTGAGCATGTTGTTTATCCAACATGCTAATGTTTATCACAGGGTACCTATAATAATGGTTTGAATCATAGTAACTTTTTCTGAAAATTATCTTTCTGTTTCTAACTTTGATACTTTGAGTTGCTGACCCAGAAAAACAATGTAAATTAAGAGCTTTAACTTGACTCTGAATTCCTGACCTGCATGATTGTCTTGGATAAGGGATTTAGAAGTATTTAACCAGCCAGTCAGTCAGGCAACTAACATTTTCAGAAGGATATTAGATTAAAACCAATAACCATATCATGGTATACACTATAGAGCTTTAACACATTGATTCTGCCCATCGACTCATTGCACTCGACCATTGGAAGTGCTTAGACCAACAAATCTGTTGGTCTAAACTTATTTTTGATTTAGTCCCCTGACGGGTACTGGAATACCACTTTCAATCCCAATGTTTTTTGCAGATCCTGTATCTACCTTCAGCCCCCGTGATCCATGAGATGATTTATCAGTAGACTTTATTAAAGGGCCAGAGCAGCTGATGAAATGCATCATTATGTTGCTGGTTTTTGTTATTTTAGGTGGTTAAAAAACTTACTGCACAAGGTATTTTCCTCTAATTGTTTGAGAACTTGCAGCATAATTATTGCAGAAGGAATGTTCCACCTGCCGACTGAAATTGCACTTAAACCTATAAGCTGTGTGAAATGACAATGAAAGTATTGCTGAGACCGGAATAATTTCTTGTTGGGAATAAAGGGAGATGAAGGGAGCTACAGGGTCCTAAAGGAAGGTGGGGGGTTAAAGTGCTGTGTCCAGGAATGTGCTGAGGATTTACTACATGGGAGACCGATTCATAAACATATTTAGAACCATTTAAATGTTGGTCTAAGCACTTGTTATGAGTGCAATCGCTGATAGACACAATAATAACTAATCTGCAGATAGGAGTAGGAAATAAAAGAAAAGCTTGTGTAATAGACATTTTCAGAAGGAGGTTATCAATGATAACTACCATTTTTTCTCCCAGATCAGGTTCCTATTCATAATCCAAGCTAATGTACATACTTGAGGTAGATAATTGTACTAAATTGTTACATCTATTGCTCTAAAAATGTTGATCATTTATTTTGAAGCTGTGCTACTGATGGAAATGCATGTACTCATTTATAATGGTACACACAAATCTTATCTCATCAGGTATGTAAGATGCTCACTGAGGATAGACACTAAAGATGAGGTTTGGCTTCACGACTACTATTGGTTTTAGCTGAATCCTGTAGGTTGCATTAAAGCTGAACTTCAGCCTTTAATCTTCACTCAATGTGCAGCTTCCTCTTTTGATAAGAATCCAACAACACTCATATCTCTGTACACAATGAGCATCTCACAATATTCAATTGAAGCTGCCAGGGCATAAGATGTTCAGTATTCTCCAGCCAGCCGCTCCCCCCCTCCCCCCAGTATGATTGTCAGAAGCACACCCCTTTCTATTAAAACAGGTCTGTTTGTTAAAGCAGGCCTACCTCAGCCTCTTGTCCCCATTTTGGCTGTCAGAGGCCTATACCTTTCTGAAGTAAATTTGGGCCTAAAACTCCTACCTGTATTCTTTGTCTTCAGTACATTTGGTCATGATATCTCCAATTAAAATTGCCCTGCTACTGGCCAATACATTGCTGTATCCAATGCAGTATCTTATTTTTTGTAGTAAAGCCCCAGCCTGTGCTCTTTGTCTCCAGTAAATTTAGGCCTAGCCATGGTATTTAAAATTGTACTGCTGCTGGCCAGCTTTAGCACAAATGAGGCATCTGTGGTCTTAATTTATGTGGTAAAACAACTGCCTGTTTTACAACAAGATTTGCCCGATAGACTAAAATAGGATTCACCTCTAAGTTGGGGTTCGTTGAACTTTGAACAAGATTCATGGAACCCTTGGCAAATCAGAGACAGATTTAATCATCATTAATTGACAATAAATCCAAGACCTTCAGGGTTACAGGTTTATTTATGTTGTGATATGCACAGTTTACCACTGAACTTCTACAACAAAAAAAGGGTTACTTTCGTATTTCAAACTTTTGGCAAGTAAAGACTAAAAAAATGGAAGCAACAAAACACATGAATTAACCTTGTACCTAGAAAAATCAAGTTTTCAGTATTAAAAATAGAATGTCAAAATGGATGAATCATGCCTGAAGTGATACAGTAAAATTTGTGCAATAATATATTCAATACCTTGGCTGAATTTTACATTTACTATAAATATTCAGTTGACAGTTTAGGTGATTGCAGGTAACATAAGACTGATTTATTAAATCTAAATAACACTGACAATTCGTGCATTTGTGTTAACACAAAAATGTTAGTAAAAAGGAAAAATAACTTTTTTTTATATTTTAGGATATCTTAACCAAGAGGCAGAAACACAGGTTAGGTGCTTGCAAACAAATAGATAATATTCTTGTCTTTGTATAAGATAAATCCAAATGTAATGTCTCTTTTTTGGCCACACAAATATATTAAATTTATTTTAAAAAAAAATCCACAGCAAACACTTTGTCATGATAGAATCAGCAAATTCCCTTGCTCCAGTTTTTTATAAGAAAGTCGCCATGACCAAGATGTTCTGGTATAAAGGATCAGTCTATAAGAAAGAGCCATTTCAGTTATAGCTGGAATAGGAATCTTTTAGCAATTCCATTGTTTTTTTCCCACTATAAAGCATCATACCTTCTGCCATAGCACGGTAGTTGGGTCCTACTACTGCTATTTCAGTAATCAAAAATGCATGAAAAATCCAATAGGCAGAGAAATAGGGTTCTGTACTGGGCCCCATGCTGTTTAACCTTTTCATTAACGATATTGGGGAGGGGGAAAATAGCAATGTTTCAGTGTTTGCTGATGATACCAAAATCGGGAGGGTAATAGACACTGAATCAGACACTATAACATTACATTACAGGAGCACCTGGATAAAATAGGGGAGTGGGCAACTACATGGCAGATGAGGTTTAATGTAGATTAATGTAAAGTTGTGCACTATGGGGTTAAAAATAAGAAAGTGAATTACACACTAATGGGAGCTCCACTGGGGAAGTCCGAAAAGGAAACAGATTTGGGGGTCATTGTAGACCACAGGCTGAATAATAGCTTGTAGTGTCAGGCTGCGGTAAGCAAAGCAAGTAGAGTCCTGTTCTGTATTAAGAGGGGAATGTTTTGCAGGGACAAGTCCATAATTGTGCCACTTTATAGATCGCTGGTTCGGCCTCATCTGGAGTATGCGGTCCAGTTTTTGGCACCAGTGAACAGAAAGGATATCCTTGAACTGGAAAGAGTCCAGAGGAGGGCGACCAAACTCATAAAGGGGATGGAGGACCTGAGCTATGAGAACAGGCTACTGAATTTAAATATGTTCTCATTGGAAGTAAGGAGATTAAGGGGGGACATGATTTTCATGTACAAAATGTCTACCGGGGATAGTAACATTAGCAGCAAACTCTTTACAATTAAAGGAGAACTATGGGGTTAAGGCTTTTCCCCATAGTTCTCCTTAGGGTAACGGGAGGACACAAACTAGCGTCCTCCCATCACCCTAGGATCAGTATACCGCGAGCTGCTGCTCGCGGTATACTGAGACGCCGCAGCTGAAGCGGATCCCGACAATTGTGCCGGGATCCGCCCAGCTGCGTCACTGACAGCTGGCTCTGCCTATCTAGAGGCAGAGCCAGCTGTACACGCCCCCTCCCCTTCTGTTCCGCCAGCCAGCACTGGCAGATTGGACCGGGAAGGGGGGAATCCAGACCCTCCCCTGTCACGGCAGAGAGCCGTGACAGGATCGAGAGGTGAGCGAACACCGGTATGTGTTCGCTCACCTCCCTATATACTGAGCTGACCTGTGACAGTCTCATTGTCACAGGTCGGCTAGAACTATGAGGTGAGTGAAAAACACTCACCTCATAGTTCTCCTTTAACTCCATGACAAGGACGAGAGGCCACCACCTAAATTTAGTGGAGAAAAAATTTCATCACAAGGGGCGAAGGGGTTTCTTTTCAGTTAGATCAATCAGGGTCTGGAACTCGCTGCCACATGCTGTGATTTCAGCTGAGAGTGTGGAATCGTTCAAGAGGCTATTGGACGATTTCCTCAGAGACCATAATATACAGAGGTACAAGAACTCTTAAGAATGAGAACACACAGTGACCTATACATACACACACATCAGTAGGACCATAAACACATATACAATAGCTTGAACTTGATGGACATGTATCTTTATTCAACCTCAAATACTATGTAACTATGTAACTATGAAGTTGCCTTAAAAAAACACCATGAGGTGGGTTGGCAATAAGACAATAAGACCAGGATCTTGATGACTGAGTGAATATGAGGTACTTCTATCCATAGGGTCATTCAACATCTTGACAAAGAATTTAATGTGTGCCATTTAAAATCTTATATTTGCTCTAGTTTTCATTACTTGCCCCACAAAGTTTAAAGAGAACCTGTTGTGATAGTATTTTACTGCAACAGCCAAGACATCCTTCATTGGGAGGGAGGGGATTTTAATATTTTTTTTAGCAAGAAGATTTTGATTGAAAGGTTTTTCAATTACAAACGTAACAACATGGCAACAGCCAAACATGGCAGTAGGTAAGTATTTGACTAAAGCATGACAATGGAATTTTACAGAGTAAAATGAAAACAATATAGCTTCATGACATGCATAAGCAAACAAAACATAACAATGAGGAAACAATTAGGCAATAGCTGTAGATAATATTTGTAGTGAAGAACTATCACCACCTAGGATTGCCTGGAAGATAAATAACCAACAAAAGAACGTTATCTGATAGAGTGGATCAAACAAGAGTATGTGGGACTAGAATGACAGGGTGGTGGGGAAAGGGCATACGCAAGGATGGAGAGACAATGAGGAGGAAAGTAGTATGCTATGGGCAAATTCTGGGTATCACTCTGGAGGGTCAGTAGCTTTATAAACTATTTATAAAAGGAGCCTGTGGCCATAGCTTGTAGATACCATTTGGAATGTTGGAAAAGTGACATGGTGTCTTTCAATTGGTCATTGGTAAGTTCAGATGTTAGAAAGTTAGTCCAAGTACTGAACAATTTGCCAGTGCGATCCATGTTATGCCTGGTATCCTGTTTATGAATTAACATAAGTTGAGGAAGTGTAGTTTTCACGTCAGCCAACGTGGGGGGATGAGGGCAAAGTCAGTTACATAATACATTTTTTTTAGCCGCTAGGAGGCAATAATGTTCCCATTGGGTCACAGGTAGTTTAGCCACGTGGAGAGTTGGATGGAGAGTGGAATAAGCATAAAGCTGGGGAGAATTCTCTAGAGGTACTCGATAAAGAAGTCATATAATTAAATGTACATTGCCAATAGGATTGGATATACAGTATATGCAGTGCCAGAGAAGGTGTGCTAAATTAGGACGTGTAGTGTGGCATTTTCGACAATCCGTAATCCAGGTGTTGGTGGTGGATGTAGGGGCAAAGTTCAACACATAGTAAGCTCTGTGTATAATCTTAAATTGAAGTTCACGCCATGTTTTGCTTGGCATGCATTTAAGCATATGTACTGGGGGGCATGGCCTGAGAAATGTATTAGATCAATTCTTTGAATTGCATGGTGACCTGACTGGGACATCACAGCACACAAGAAAAATATTCAGCTGGATTTTATGACATATGCTGTTTTCCTGCTACAGATTGTGAGTACCTATCTATACATAAATTGTATCTTTAATAAACATAGTTCACAACGACGCTCTGTCCTGTTTGCCATTCTAGGTTGGGTCTTAAATACCATGAGGAAAAATCAGAAGGGTTGATCAGAGTGTTTCTTCTTCTGTCAAATAGGTAACATTTTGTTTGAGAGTTTGTAACACAATATCAGTAAAAACATAATTGTTAAGGCGTTCAAAATAAACAGTATCTGAAATGATACATAGTCAACAAAGAGACAGAAACTTGCACATTCTCTGTATTTTGATTCTGGTTGCTCCTGGGCAATACTGAAGGTTATTATTTTGAGTGCTTTGATACATAATTTTTATTGCTCAATAAATAATGCTTTAACTGGAACTTACAACAAAAAGTGACAGCATATCATTTCCTAATCGAGCCGGCAAAGATGCCAATCACTGAAATTCCTCCACTTATGGTATAATTCAGAGTCAGTGAGATAAGACAGCAAGGCCACTTGCAATTCAAGAGGGGTAGTCCCTAAAGTACAGCTGTGACAGTTTACCAATCCAGACATGGAAAAAGCAAAACAAACATGATGACTTGAGGATGGGATATGGGGAAGGGGGGAGGAGTCCGGTGATGTCGGTGTCCGTGACGTCACCGGATCGTCGACGGGACTCCTGGAAGCCGGCGGAGATGAGTGTTTTCATTAGCGATCAAAATAATTTTAATTGATCAAAAATTTAATAATTAATCGAGAAATAATCTTTAATTTCCACAGCCCTAATTCTTACCTATATTTTTAGTAAAACATAAAAGTCGGGGTCACGTCAGGTAAATAGACACCAAATATGTCAAGCCTTAATATTACGTGCGCCCGCAAAATCGCAAAAAACGCCCATAGGCGATGATAAAAACGTTTTTACTGCTCATCAGTTTAGTGTTATCAGTGATTAATGGCCTTAAAATTACTGCGCTCACTCCGACGTTTGTGGCGATATAACAACATGTGCGGCACAATAGGCGCAATCGTCGCTTCCGCACGTAGGTGCACCCGACTCATATCTGCGCGTTTATGTGGGAGGCCGGAACTTAAAAAAAGTTTTCTTTTTTAATTTTTTTATGTTTCTTTATTTTTTTTAATGATTATTTAAAAGAGAACTATGAGGTGAGTGATTTTCACTCATCCTCGTAGTTCTTGCCGACCTGTGACAGGGGAGGGACTGGATTCCCCCCTCCCCTGTCTGATACTCCAGCGCTGACTGGTGGTTTGTGTCTTCCCATTACCCTTAGGAGAACTATGGAGAAAAGCCCTAACCCTATAGTTCTTCTTTAATTTTTGTATTACTTTTTTTTTTTACACACAACTTTATTGCTATTACATGGGGGGCTAAGAAGCCCCCTATGTGATAGCCAATTTACATGACAGGTCCTCTTTATGGAGACATCAGGGGTCTCCAAGACCCCTAATGTCACCTAGGGACCCCCAGAGAAGCTGATGAAGCAGAGATCTGCTTCATCAGCTTCTGTAGCTGGGAGAGTGACACTGAATGCAGGAAGTGATGTAATATACATCACTTCCTGCATTCGGGGACTGGGAGGAGATCAAAGGGAGTTTGTATACTGTACTCCCTTTGATCTCCTGTCACAGAGCCATGCCGGTCCCGGCCGCATCAGGCACAGCTGATCTCAGGACCGGCAACGACAGTGACAGCTGCTTATAAAAGCGATCGGGCGTCTCTAGAGACGCCCAATCGCTTGAATGTAAAGCTCCCGGCTGGCCGTGTAATTAGGGAGCTTCACACCCTTCCCTTGCAAAATAAACAGCCTATTTGCACAGTCTGTGTGTCTATAGTTCATTTCACAAAATGGCAGATATCTGCTACTCAAGAGTTCATGGCAGAAGAGTGAAGAGGCATGCACAAATGAAGCATAACCCCTCGCTCTTCCTCCAGAGGCACAAGCATTTGCTCTGTAGAAACATTTTGCACCAGTCTTTATTCACTAATATTTTTTCGCAGCTGGATCATGCAAGACTCGTAGGTAGCTTTAGCTAGGAAGCGTCCTTCATGCAGACTATACTATTATAATTACTGATATATAAATAAACACTGCAACATTTAGCAGAGTACAAATCTTCCAATCATATCTTCTTTTTATATCCACATACTTGCCTTTGCTTGTGAAATGGTTATTGCTAACATATTGTCTGTGAAAGCAGTACAGTCATATGACCACATGATGGTGCAAGAAGCCCACTAAATTCAATCTGTACTGCCAGAAAAGCTAACAGGGCTCATAGCTTGTAAAATGTAACTACAGTATATCAGCATAAAAGAAATAAGTGTACCTTTGTATAAAAATTAAATACTGCGCAATTAATGTTATTGTTAAACTGCACACCCCTACATATTCATGAAAGTCAAACACCTTAGCACATAACATAATACAATTTCTTTGAAAATATGCCACCTAAATGTGATATCTAAGAGTATCTTATTTGCAGATAATGCAATAATGATTTTTTTTGCTTTATTTCTCAGTGAATTTACATGTGTAATTCAGACTTTAACTTGGCTGTGAGCATTTTAATTCAGTGATAACAGAAAAGTGTGACCCTGCTACCAATGTATGCATTCATGCACATATCTGAGATAAGGGAGTGATTTATAAAAGGCTAAAAGTTTTATTGCAGCTTGGCTAACTGAATTCACATCAAATACCTAATCAGCATGGAGGAAACGTCTTTTTATTCTAAACAGTGTATTAAATATAAAGTCAAATGAAAAAATGAAAAAAAATTGACAATGAACAATATAGAAATGGCAAAACATAACTGTATGTACACAGGGTCATACAGCATGTGCAGGGTAGAGTGTAATCAAAAAGCACAGTCTCACATTGGGACAAAAGAAAAAAAATGCCGTTACAGTGCCTGCAAGTGGCAGCAAATGAAATAGACCCTTACAATTATTATCTTTTAATCTGAATTAGTGTGCTGAATATTATAACTTCCAATGGATTTGGTATGTGAAAAAGTTGCAATTTGCCTGTTACATAAAATGTTGCAAGGAAAAGGGATAATATAACACACTTGTGCCCAGGAGACCGATATCTGTATATAAACCTTTGGAAAATAAACAAATATAGACATACCCAATACATTTTAAAATATTGCCATGCTGAGAGAACATATGGGTTGCCACTGGGGACCTCTCCTTCTAAAATTACTAATTCTCTGGCTTTGCATTTTAATCTGATTTTAATCTGTCTATCTAATCTGTATGCTTGTCTAAGGCCAGTTCTAGGAAATTATCAAACTAGAGACAGTCAGGCAACTAGTATTTTTAAAAGGTTAGCAATGTCAGCTTCAGTATTTTGCAAATTTGTTGGAAGTCCAGACTTTTTATAGATTTTGGGTTGAGTTGGTCATAGAGTTAGAACCTCTTTAATGCTTTTGTTGTGGATTGTGTACTCTCCAAGTAAATTTCCTCTTACCTCCTGTCCTTCTGTTAACTGTTCCTGGGACAGGCAATGAGGGAAATCTAACCAATGAGGACCCAGGTAACACTAAATACTATGCAGAGAATCTAAGCCTTTCCTAGACTCATTATATTACAATGTATATATTAACCATTGCTACCTGTGCTAGTGACGGCTATATGCAGGCCAGGAATTGAGTGGAAATTTCCCCAAGGAGACAACAAAAACCTGATGGAGATTCTAAATGTCTCTTTTGATATCCAAAACAAAAATAGTTTTGGCAAGAACATCACTTCAATGTCACTGGAATGCCAGGCAGTATTGCCAATGCATTATGCTTTTGCCAAAGATCCAGGACTTGATTAGAGTTGTCTAATTTATACTCCCTCTAGGTTTTCATTGTACCACATGTGAGTAAAGAATGATTTTCTTGTATAATACCAGTCATTTTGTTGACATCTCTTCATTTGTAAATATCACATCAGAGGATACGCTGATAAACCTGTTTTATTTATCTTTTATTGGTATTTAAATAGTGCCGGCAATTTACGCAGCGCTTTACATAGTGCACATTCATGTCAGTCTCTTCCCTCAAGGAACTTACAATCTAAGGTCAGTCACGTTGACCACATAGGTTTGTTTACAAAACAAACCTGCTGACTGTCACTTTGCCTTGCACAGAGCGATGCATATTGACAGATGCATCCAGAAGGCTGCAGCTCTTGCACAGAAAAATGTAGTCAATAGTATAAATATATATCTATATAGCTATATATAGATATATATAGATATATATAGCTATATAGATATATATATAGCTATATAGATATATATAGCTATATATCTATATAGCTATATATATCTATATAGCTATATATATCTCTATATATATAGCTATATAGCTATATATAGATATATATAATAACATCAACATAATATTATTAACATCATATTAACATCAATATAAAATAATAATACACAACAAAGACATGTACACTCAAACTGCAGATCTGTCAAATCAATAGATTGATTGATTATTACTTTTGTTAAGAATCAACCAAGTTGAGCCCATAAAAAGAACCAGAATACCCCAACAACTAAAAGAAAGAGGGCAGAAAAGAAAGGAGAATAAACAAAGACAAATAGACAAGAAAAGGTGGGAGAATCAGGCAAGGATGGGAGGGGATGATGGGGGAGGAAGGGAGAGGGACTAATCCCGGGTGACCTTCAGCCAACCAAACAGACAGAAAACCACACCTGGAGAACAGAAGTCAAAAAGCCACATCTTACCGAGCAGTAATAAGGAAAATGTCGTTAAAAGGCTTAACACAGATATATGATATGACATAGAACTCTTAAAACCAATCCACAACCTCCCCACCAGAGCTCTTTATTCATTTGTACAAATTAAACATTTTGCTCAGTCAATTACAAAAAAAATTGAATTTCCCCTCCCGCACTCCATTCGAAACTCAGTGTTTATTACCACACTCCTCCAGGGGCATGATTTCCTATCTCTATAGCATACTAAACGATGACCCAGTACAGGGCGAGGTTAACCTACCTTATATGCGGAAATGGGAAAGTGCCCTAGAGACTACGATCTCACCCCAGCAGTGGGAACGAATATGGAAAGTGGCTGCAAAGTCTTCAATTTGCTCGATATATAGAGAAAATCAATACAAAATAATGTACAATTGGTACCACACTCCAGACTTTCTTCATACGCTCAACCCAAAGCTGTCCCCAAACTGCTGGAGATGCGACAGTACTAGAGGTACCCTGCTCCACATATTCTGGACCTGCCCAGAGATAAGGCCCTCTTGGGGAATGGTCAAACACGTCTTAGAACAGATAGTGGGTCAAACTCTCTCCTGTCACCCAATTCATTACTTGCTAGGACTGCCCTTCCCTGATATCTCCATGACTAACAAAAATTGGTATTGCATATTCTTACAGCAGCCCGCTGTCAAATTCCACTGCAGTGGAAACGGAAACTCCCTCCGTCGAGACTTGATTTATTTGCTAGAATTAAGGATGTCCAAGTAATGGAATACTTAACGGCAAGGCTAAATAATACAATTAAGGCTCATGAAGAGGTGTGGAGAGCATGGAATGCATATGAGGAGAGCACTGACTGAGAAGAGAGGAGGGGGTGACCGTGAGAGGGGGGAGCAGAAGGAGACTGGCAGGGAGTAAGGGAGTGCGGAGGGCAGGGGCTTGGGAGGAGTCCTGGTATATGTTGTTGTTCACACAGGAAGCTAACCTGGAAGAAGTCTTTACACAATTTCTTTTCTTTTTTCATTACTTTACTTTTAATATGTTATGTGGGTATTAAATTAAGTATAGATACATCAAGTTAGAAAGGTATATCTGTTAGACATAGAACAACATAGACAGAGCAAGCTGGAACGATTAATACAATCTACAATTAATGAAGATCTGGCCTAATCATTTTGGTCTAGTAGAAGGTAACGGGGGAAATCTCCATTTTGTCCCTCATAGAGAAATAACCCCCTCGAATCACAACGTAACCTTCTATGTACTGTGTTTTCTGGTGATATGTCAATCAATTGTGATGCCTCAATTGATGTTATTGGTTTTGTATTTCAAATATGCAACTTCAATAAAAATTGTCAATAAAAAAAACCAAAACAATCTGCCCATACCACAGAGATGCGAGAGAGTGGAACTAGTAATCCGAGCAATAAAGGCAGTAAGTGTGCACCAGTACTGCTGTATGACAGGACAGTTCCACCATATATGGGCCTGTGTGCCCACAGAGCCCCAACCCCTCCAACATAAATTAAAATATTCCAGATCATCTTCCCCAGGGTAGCCAAGGTCTGGTGCCACCTGGACAGGAGCTTATAGTTACTTTCCTTCACTTTGGGACTCATCAAAGATATATGGCAGAGACTGAGAACTTTAGACATTTGATTTCTCAGAAAGGCAACAGGTGAAATCCTGCTCCCACTTTAAAGGAGGGGGTTCAGAACAATCTTGATCAAGGGGGATTTTGTAGAACTGAGAGACTGCATGTATAGGTGGGGAAGGTCCATGCAATAGATGTTCCACAGGGTTCAGGTCAGCAAGAGATCTTAGGGGCTTAGGCACTATAGATACAAAGTGAGTGATCTAAAGTGCTGCCAAATATCAAATTACTGGATAACCCATTGTTCTCTTGGATTCTGTAGGGATAATACACGTTGGTTAGGAAGAATGTGATGGAGCTGAAGTTCCTGAAAGGCAAACCATCTATGAAAAAGACTGTGTCTTTCAAACCCGGTTAAAAATAACTGTGTCCCCGGAGGAGCATCAAAGATGAGTTGTAATGCCAGCTGACTTGGGTGTGTAAGGTATCCCAGAATGTAAGGGTTGACAAAGTGAAAGGGGATGACAGTTGGGGAAGGTTTTTATATTGTTTCAGAATCCAAAGCATAATATTTAACTTTGCGTTGTTCAAGTGCTCTTCAAGTGAAACCCATTTATTTGTAGAACTAAAAATCTATTTCACAATATGTGAGAGATTTACAGCCATAAAATATTTGAGGAGGTCTGGTAGTCCTAGACCACCATTTAGCTTTGTTCTAAAATCTATGCGAGACCCTTTGTTTAATTGTCACGCTAAATACATTTGTGAGCAGTGGATTGCAAAGAGTGAATGAACTTCCTGGATACAAAGAAGGGGAGCATTTAAAACTCAAATAAGATTTGTTCATTTTGACCACACTAATTTTACAGAGCCAGGATAATGCAGGCAGACTTCAATTGCATAAATCATGGTTAATACCCCTTAAAAGAGGAGGGTAGTTAGAATTACAAGGATCAGAGATATTTGGAGTGAGGTATATGAACAGGGATTTCAGTTCATATGCCTGCCAAATCAAGGGAAATTGGGGTCTTAGGAGGGAAAGGGCTCAGATAGGGTGGAGAAATTTTAATAGTATCAGTAACTGGGGAATTATCCAAAAGGATGGGTAGGAAGAGTATGGGAGCTAATAAAAATTTTCAAATATTGATGGTCCATCAACTAGGGATGCACCTATATATCGGCCAAAAATTGCACTTTTGGCTAAATGCCAAAGTGCCATTTTTGTGACGATGCAGCGGCACATCCCTGGTTTCTTTCCTCCCCACTGGGTGCTGTTCTGTGTCCCAGCGGGGAGGAGAGAAAGTGTGACAGCCGGCCGAGCGCTGCAGGAGGAGAGTGCTGTGAGCGGCCAGCGTCTCTCCTCCCACACCGCTCAGCCTCCTGTCACAGTCTGGCAGAGCGCTGTGGGGCAGAGACAGCCCACGCTGTTACAGAAGGCTGAGCTGTCCTTCGGCACCGCTCACTCAGCCTCCTGTGACAGCGTGTCAGGAAGGAGAGCAAGCTACAAACACTCAGTGACCAGTGATCGCTGAGTGTTTGTAAATAATTGAGAACATGGTATGTTTACTATAGCCTCAATTATGAATGAATGGGAAGTAATCTACATCACCTCCTGTTCATTCATAATTGTGGTTATAGTAAACACACAATGTTCTCATGTTATCAATGAACAGGAACACTCAGTATAGAGGATTCCTGTTTTTGATTGATAACAGAGGCTGCAGAAAAAGAGATTGAGGACTTTGTGTCTTATGATTGCAACGTAGGCGATAATGCTGTTTTTACTTGTATGTTTTGTATTTATTATTTTTAAATAAAAGTAGTTGTTATTCTAATAAATTATCCTACATGTGACCTATGTGTTATTATACAGTATGTTTAGTTATGTCCCCTTGCATTCTGTAGATGGCACCTTAAAAGCCCCACCTAGTTCTGTTTGGTATACATTTAAAGTATTTAGGGGTGTGGTATCCTTGTTTCTGTGGTAATTCTAAATATTTTGAATACCTAAATATGACTACCTCTGCTTTCCAGTTCTTTCTCATATATTCTTTTTGTGTGTTCCTTTTTTTTCGACGTATATATACATTTATATTATCTGAGTTTACTAAGCGGTGCACAATAACTGCTTCACAAATTGACGGCATTTGGATTCTTTCACAGAGTATTGCAGTTAATTTGCTAAATGTTAGAAATGCCAACATTTTTATTTGGGTTATTATGTGGACAGTTTTTACTACTGTTTCTTTTCTTATTAGGGAGATTTTTATTTTATTTCCTCTTGTGCCACCATGACTTAAATGTGGGTAATATCTCCAGTGGGAAAAAAGACAACATATTTCAGATACATGGTAAATAATAAAACACCCTTGAGGTTTCTATTGTTGTTTCTGTTTGAGTTGAAAACATATACAATATGTATATGTATGGGCTCCAGGGAGGTTTTATGTCATGGTATACCTATTATTGCCTTGTAGGCGGGCTGTTATTTGTTTTGTTTTAAAGATGAGTGGACATGCTGTTTTTACTTGTATGTTTTGTATGTATTTTTTAAATAAAAGTAGTTGTTATTGTAATAAATTATACTACATGTGACCAATGTGCTATTATATTTTTAGTTATGTCGCATTGCATTTAGTAGCCCTATTTAAGTAGCCAATGAACTACTACAACTATATGAAGATGGAGAACACTCCAAGGATAGTTAAATAAAAGAGAACAGTACAAAAAGACCCAACTGTGTAGTAATTATAATGTAACTTAAAACGAAGATTCAAATGCACTTTAAAGTAAAAAGAGCTTGGGGGAAAAGTAGCCAATAGTTAATACACCAGCGAAAACAGTCTGTTTTAACCTCTAACTCCTGCCTTGGTCATGGACACGAGAAGGTAGACCCTGCAGGAATGAGAGGGCACTAAGACAGCACGAAAACAGATAAAGTCAGTCGTCAAGATTGCATTTCTAGAAAAAGCAACAAACCCCCTTCACCTGATCTATAAAGCTACCTCATGTCATTTATGCTTCAACCAATCAAGAGCTGTTCAGTTCAGTGCAGTAATTCTCTGAGGCCATGCTGCCGAAAGATCCCTCTCCAGGGGGTCCATTACAGAGGTAGTGGTTTTAATGATGCTGGCCAGAAAGGGATCACTACAGTGGAAAGCTCCTAATGAATGGTCAGTGTTGCACCAAAAGATGAAAAAAATAATTTCCCCCAGCAACAATAAATAACCTTGACTGACAATGGGACAAAAACTGACAATTAGGAAGATACCTCTTTCTACTTATATTTCCATCTATGTCTCTGTGTACAGACTAGGTAAAAAATTTAATTAAATTATGCAAACCCTTTCATTGGAAAATTCATAATTCCACCACATAAGTGATTAAGACACACATTAGCACAAATTTGCAGTAGTGTAAAATTTACATGATTCACTTATCACTATCTAGAAATATGAACCTATGTGCACACACACACCTATATGCTCACAGACACACACACACACACAGATATGAGCACATGAAGCATAAAAGCAGGCTTACTCGAGATTCCACTGCTATTAGTCAGCAATACTTATCACGGCTCTACTAAGGAAATCTACTATTTATTCAATAAGGACAAACACTGCAGAATTTAATCTAACTTAGACACTGGAGCTTGTATACACCACTGTAGTTGCAAGTGATATAATATGTTGTGTTTTGTTTTTCTTGCTATGCGTAAGTCTTGTCATTTAAAGTGAAACTCCAGCCAAACAATGTTTTTTTCATTTTTGATAGGAAGGGTTAGAACATTTTTTTGCTGTCTCTGAACCCATTGGAGAGACTTCCCCTCCTGTCCCCAAAACAAACCACATTGGCTGGGGTTCCACTTTAATAGTGATATAAAGTCAGCCAAATAGTTCCACTCAAGTGACACTTTGCATGCTATTGTACATATCACACTCTGCAATTTTACAAAGGATGAAAGCTCATCTCACACACACACAAGTGACACATCGTCAAATCTGATTAGGTAACCAAGGGATGATTCACAGGGCCATTAACAGTAATCAGCTTTACAGCAGCTGAACAATAGTCACTATAGCAAAGCAAATTGTTTTGCAAGTCCGAGTGAAAATTAACAGACATATTGTAGCTATGCATTCTCAGAAGAGGTAATATTTAATTTTTCAGAGCAGTTGTTGACATAGCTCTTGCCACTTGTCCAAATACAATGCAGCATGTGTTGAATTATGATTTAAGAAGTATAGCATGTTATCTGTACTTATACATTTATGACATAACTTTTTCCTGCTTCAATTACAAAAGCTAGCTTTGAACTGTATAATAAGCAGTTAGAAATCAGTTGCAAGTGGTTAACCTGACCTTACCTGTGCTTCTTGGGGAACTTGGCCTGCATCAATTCTGTCAGAAATATAGGCCGTCAGTTGTCTGTCTATGGTGCCAAGGGATTCCTGAATAAGGCGAATAGCTTTGTCAGTCTCTTGGGCAGACTGAATACTTTGTTCAAGAACCTTTTGCCTCCTTACAGCCTACAAATGAAGAAAGGAAGCATGTTATTTTTTTTCATCGGTTCCATTTACATGAAAATGCTGGTAAAACAGAGCAAACACCTTTTTGTAAGATGAGCTTCGATGACTTCTGACACTCATTAAGACAGCCTCCGCAAAAAAACTGACGATGGCCAAAAAAGATTAGATAAATAGAGGTGAAGTCACTTAAAATAGAGACAAGGACTGAAAGCTCTTTTCAGCATGTTGGTAAAGGCACTGCTAAATTGTTAAAAGGAAACCTCTTCTGAATGCTGTAATCTGCTGTTCTGAGGCCTATCCCACTTCTCCCTGATCTCATTATGTAGTTCAAGAGATTTCAAGTACTGAGAATAGGGTCACGGTCACCAAGCCTGTGTAAGCCACAGCAATGAAGTCACAGCAACAAGTAACTAGTGATAAGATGAGGAATGAAGACGCTGGGACTGTAGGTGGTAGGAGTCACTAAAATATATCTGAAGATAGTCAAAGAATAAAACATTTTCAAAAAAAGGTTTCTGTAAATATAATACTATTTTCAATTTCTGTGATCTACACCCATGTCCTACAAAATCAAATTTACACAGATGAATGGCTAATTAAAAATAACTAACACCGATTGTATAATTACTTATATCATATAGGGGTTAAATGTATGTTATAGAAAAATCTTGCAACTAATCAGATTCCACAGGCCATTTCTGCAGCCCTGGTTTCAAATAAAACAATGATTTTTAATGGTTGCTAAGCCTTAAAATTACTTTAATGCAAATCATGCACATGCTGATGCATTCATCCCGTGTGTTAATGGCTAGATTTTGTCACTGTCAGATGGCTTTAAATGTGTGTGTATTATCTGTTTGGACAAACAAGCTAAGAAGTGGTCATGCACACAGCAGCAATTTAATATGTTCTTTGTTTACTTATAGTAATGGGTATGAATGCTTATGCCAAAGTAATGTTTACTAAACTCCACTTCATCAGGTAATCAGTAGCTAGAATGTAGAAGCTAAGGTGTTCAACTCCCAGCCCCTTTTTTCTAAATTGCCTACTCAAAAAAAAATCAAGTTCAAGGAAAACTTTAATGAGTTTTCAGTTAGTACATCTTTTAAAATATTAACATGAACCAGTATTTTACGCACATCAGGCAAAGTATCATGCTGCAGCCTGTATTTACTTTCCCCCGTTCTCTGCAATCATAACTCATGCCTGCTAAAGCTTCTCTCATATTGATCATACACAAGGTTAGAACAAGGCTAAAGACCCATCCCCAATTTAATCTGATGGTTGGCCTCTCAGGAAAGTGTTGTATTGTGGGAGAAAAGGAGAGAGTCGCAAGTTCCTCCATGTCTAGACAAACGGGCAATTTCACAGGTCTTTCGTGGGTGAATGAGGTGGTGAGAAACATGTTCATGTTCAGGCTTCTTAGGACCTATGTTGACAGGCTTTGGGCTTGTGTTCATATCAGTTTGTGACAATTCATTGATAGGTATATTTGACCTGCAGTTAACCTCCATCTGACCTGCCTCAAGTGGGTATTGTGTTCCCCTGGGTATCTATGGGAAGGTGAAGCACTTTTGAAACCAACAAAATCCCACTGAAACACGCTCTTACAATTCCTGCTATCTGGCAAACATATTACTTCACTCTGAATTGGTAGTACATGTCTGCTTTATCATTTGCCTCAAAGTAATTTTTTTGTTTTTCTAAATGCTTATGTTACATTTCTGCAAGACCATGTTTCATATAGCTAGCTGTCTTTATATCAAACAGGCAATCATCATTATTGCTGAACAGCTGTAGGGAATAAAGGGTAATTCCACTTTCCCAGGTGAATTTGGAAAGATTTAATTACCCCCTCCAATTTAATCCCCTTTTCCCCCGTTATGCTAACCTTTGAGCAAAAACTCCTTACCCTCCACTGGTGCCAGTGTACTATTCATACTTTGTACATGTAACCGCAGCCCTGCACTCTGTATATTATGAATTTTGCCCCTGACCAATGAGTGCTCACCATTTGAAAACAAAATTCAAAATACAGAGCGCATGGCTGTGCTGCTGTGTACGAAGTGAGGATAGTACACCGACAGAGGGGAAGGATAACACTGGGGAGAGGGGGCAAGATTGAAGGGGATCATTTAATTTTTCCATATTCACCTGGGGAAGTAAAATTATGCTTTAAACAAGTTCCAGGATAAGCAATGTAAAGAGTTCATTGTTGGAAAAACAGTATTGCAATGTCACTGGACAGTAGGTACATCTTTTATATTTAAAGAACAATAATTGCAGTTTCCATGTACAATACCACTTATAAATGATACACAGAAGCATAATTTACAAAACTTTAAAACAAATTGACAAGATTATATTTTAAAAAGTTTTCCATACTCATCCTGCAACACATCTTCTTGCTCACACATATGAGAAGACCCACCTTTTCAGGATATAGTGCTAACATTAGTGGTTCCTAGAGGCATACTAATTAACTTGTTTGATTCATCTGGTAATGAAAAGCAGGTGTACAGTGAATGTATAAGCATTCTTTAAATGTGTAGTGTTATTATTTGTCTGTCGTTATTACAAAGGATATGCACTTAGCTATAAGGAACATTTGTAGCACTGCTTTTGTAAGTTGCCTGATCCCTACTACTTTGAAGACAGACCTAAACAGTAAATTAAAACACTCCACTGTAAAATTATGGTAGGACCCTGTGACTCTCCGACCATCTTCAAATAAATTAATCTACTACACAACTTTACTTTAAAAAAAAAATAGCTAGCAGAAGCATGCCAATGGAGAATCATAATGCCAGGTTTTACCTGCAGGTGGCACTTAAGGCAACATTTGAACCACCACATCCTAGGCTATACCAAGCTGTGTGCATATGGATGGGGCTATGGATATACTTTTTGATACAACAAGAAGGAGTCAGAACCAGAGGCCAAACATTTACCTAGAAACTGACACCAATGTCTTTGGGCTGGCAAATGACTAAATAAATGCAAGTAGATGTCTCCCTGTAAAATAAATAGCTGAAAGAAGTGCTCGCACCGCAGCGATGTATGACAAAGCTGACAACTAGGCACTGAATATTTGTAATTAAACACTTCTTTCTCTCGGGTGAAAAAAGAAGGATTAGTGTCCATAACAGAGATTAAAACACACTGTGCCTGATTTGCTAAAGATTATGTCCATGTGCTGTTGCATTGATCATGCACTGACAACCAGTTTTATCCTGCTTGCATTTACTATGCATTTAAGATGCTTAGACATGCAAGTACAGCTTCCAGCATACATGGTGAATTTACTAATAAGTGAGGTTTGCTATGGAGTGTACGCTCCAGTATCTGAATGTACTCAGATGTGAGAAGTTGTGGTATGCCTAAAAGAATAATGTAATTTTCTCCATGTTTTTGGGTCTTATTGGTTGTTAGGGTTTTTATATGTTTATCTAATGTTGTAACAAAAATACCTCAGAGTTTATTTATACATTTTTCACACAAGATTCCCACACTTTTTACCCAGTATTTACACATTTCTAATTACTTCACATTAGAAAAATTTGTGGATCCTGGGTGAAAGTTGTATAAAGCTGAGTGAAAATTGTGTGACTCCGGTGTGAAAAACTGTATAAATAAACCCAGAGGCATTTTTGTTTCAACACTGTATAAATAGGCCTCCCAGTATGTACTATTGTCATTAATGATGTTTATAAATAAGCTTTAAAAAAATTAATAGTGCACGCTGTGCTGGCTGTATCACGGTGCCCAGAAAAATCAATGGGCATTTTGGCCAAGGCCAATCCATGTACAAATTTTCACTTGCAGTTGCCTCGGAATGGGTTATGATGATAAATACCTGTACATACACTGCCTTTTCAGCACATACATCAGTTATTTTGCATTCTCCTTTACTTGGAACATGTGCATTTCATTGCTTAGCAAGCCGTTTACGTTATTTATTTATTAATTTTTAATTAAAATGCTGACATGCTTGTTACTTTGTGTACCTTATCGGAACAGAAGGCACAACAGCAGCATTATATGGATGCTCAACATTCATTGCAAAGTATGACCACACTGTACACATACAGAACAGTTTATGATTTGCTATATAGGTTCACATTAATGATCCCATTCGTAATGCATGTCCATGTAAGTGTGCAGCATTACCATAAAGATGTATTCCTTCCCTTGGTCATTTCCTCTAGCCAATTGTGTGTTTGGTACCTTTCCTGGGTCTTAATTGCTATGTTTACAGTAAAAAAACAGTTTCCCATTTACTAGAGGCTTTACCGAATGGATCAGCTGAATTTTCCACTTTATACAGTAAAACCGATTTCATGTTATTTTGTTTGTAAACATTATTTCCCAAAAAATTGCAGGGATTTGCACTCTTTATGTTGGAACTGGGAACTCTCCATAGGATGAAATGGAGAGTGCAGGGCACACTTGAAGACCCGGGTCAGAAGATGTTGACAAGCAGATTTGCAACCTTGTCTGAGTTATCTTGCTGGTTCGAGGAGCAGGGAAGCTTCAATATAAGGTGTGCAAACCTCTGCAATATTTCTTGTAAATAGTAACTTTTAAATGCAAAATAGCACATCAATCATTTTTGAGCAATTACACTTTAAAATGTTGTTAACTTCTGACTGACATCAGTTTGTATGGTGTGTCTAATGTGTTTAGTATAAAATGGTGGAACTAAAATACACATTCACGAGAAAACAATACTGAGGAATGAAGGCAAAACGTTAACATTTCCACACCTATGAAATTTATGTCAATGACTTGAAAAAAATCAGTTACAAAAACTCATACATCTTATTGTATTCACCCCATAATCTGTAGGGGATAAAGAGTACTTTTGGTAGTCAAACATTGCATGTTATAGCCTAACAGCCGAACCCTGCAAAGATTTGGTTTAGACTATCCTTAAACCCTAGGTCAACATTTTTTACTGTCAATTCTAATGAAATTTTACAGAAGTACTATTATGTGAATTAGAAATTGCCTCTTTAAAAGCAATAGGCAATGATGCTTAAGAACTGAGCACAAATTACAATGGAGTAATCTTTGTTTATATAGCAGAGTTGATGAGCATCTATAAATTTACAAAGTTCAACTGATAATGTAAATATGAAAAGCTTTTTTGTCAAAACATTGATGCTGAAGAAATAAACATCATTCTCATGCCAATAGATTTCCTCCCACACACAAAATGTGCCAGTTAATTACATTTCAACTTGCTGTATATGACAGCAGCAGTTATATTCATTGCCCTGTACAGGCACTTAAATCTGACAATCAATCATGATCTTTCTATTGCATACAAATGCATTTATTGCTTAAAGCAGCCCTTTCACCTTTTGTATAACTTTAGCTCATTGCATTTCTCCACCTCATATTAGAAAAAAATGCTAGTATTTTACACTTTCTTCTAAATGTTTTTAGCTCTTCCACTGTCCTACTTCCTCCTTTCTTGTCTAGATGAGAATGACATATCCTGGGCCATCCGTAGCCTCCTGGGATAGCCACATCATATATCCTGGAAGGTTGTAGGCATTAACTCTGAGCTATCACAAGATTTAACTGTTCTTGCTTGTCGCTTGTGTGATTGTCGATACAATGAGTAACTAAGATAATGGTGGGTGGTAACAGGGTGGAAGTAACAGCTGGCTCCCAGTATTTCAAGATCACAGCACAGGAGAAGTGAAGCAGAAAGAAAATTGTAGCTATAAGCAAGATATTAGTGGAGTACATGGACTTGTAAATATGACTTTTTTATTGTAATGCACTAACATTTATTGTACTGCCTAAATAAGAATTTTGTCAGATTGCTGGAATGTCCGACTTAAATTAATATATGACTGCAAATTAGGTACAGTTACAATCCTGCATAATTTAGCTCATGCTAAAGAAAATCTTAGTACAGGTGACTTTAGCCAAAACTGCATGTCAAAATAATCAGTAGATCATTAGATATAGACAGCTGAATTTACATGCGTGCCTTATTTTCCACTGAGCATAGCCTCATTACCTAACTGCTTGACTTGTACAGAAAAAGTCAAGATTTGCATATATATTTTGCTGTTAATATCTCTGAATCTACCGATTATTGTAATATCTGGTTGACAATTAAGGAAATCTATGCATGTACATTTTTATTATACACTTACAGGGTTATTCACAAAAGGGTGAAGAGTTTGGAGAAGGCAGGAGAAGTGAACAATCTAAGACAACTTAGCTGAACTGGAAAGTGAGCTGAATTGTCCTAGATTGTCCACTTCTCCTGCCTTCTCCAAACTCTTCACCCTTTTGTGAATAACCCTGTTAGTTTGCATTGTTTAGGTTTTGAGAGATGTTACCTAATGACACTGGCTCAAATATACTGTATAGTAGGACCAGTTTGGTGTGGTTCCAGTCAACCAACTAGTATGCTTTTGAACAGCTGGAGAAAACTAGAGAATTCAGAGAAAAAACAGAACAGACATAGAGAAAACATACAAATTTCATAGAGATAGTATCCCTGGTTGGATTTGACCTTAGGACTGGAAGGCAAGACTGCTAAACACCCCATAGACCAGTGGTGGTCAACTCACATGATATTGAGGGCCTCAAGTGCAGCCCCTCATCAAAAGGGATACACATTACACAAAAAGAAAATAGAATCTAAGTCACTCTGCCCCTCATTCTGAAGTCATAAAGCCCCATATGACTGCCACCGCAATATTGGTGCTGCCTAATACTTGGGTAATTTTAAGTGGCACATGATGCTTATATTGCTGTAGTGTAAGTGACATTACTAGGCAACTCCTTGAAGAGCCTACAGATGTTTAGACTGCTAGTAAAGGAGTGTTCAAATGTTATATCTAGCCTTTAGTATTTCTTTATACATACTTTGATCTAATGTTGCAATTACTTTTACCTAAAGATTATATTATTAAAGGAAATCATTGCTACAGATTTTACATTCATAGGAACATTTATAGAAAAAAAAAATTTGTGTGTATGTCAGCAAATGCAGTTTTTTTAATGTTATATGATATTTCTCTCTCTATGTGACTTTTACTCATAAATTAAGAATAATTAGAAATTAATCAGTGCATCCAATAACATTTATAGATTACCTCCTGCTGTACTTCATCCCAACGTGTATTGAACATCTCTAGTTTTTCATTGATCAATTCATCCATCACACCTCCATCTGTCAATGTTTGTGCAAGTTCTTTAATTTGATTGCGATTGTCTTCAGGGTGTTTCATAATCTTTTCTATAGACTGAGGGAAAAAAACTTTTAGGTAAACTAAAACTTCACTGTGTTATGAAGGGCTGTGTCAAAGATAAACATGGCATTAAAGGAAATTAATAATGTAAATCCTCCCACAGGGAATAGATTAGATGCAAAGTGGCTAAGAAATCCATAGATGAAAAGGCAGTCAGAAAAACTAACCACCTGATGATAATTTTGTAGAATGAAATAACCATCCATGACTGTTTTTTTTCATGTATGCATCTTAATAAGAAAGGCCAAAAAAAATCTCAAACATTTGGGGCAGTTCACTCTTCCTCCAAGACCAGATAGCCAGGGACTGTCTGCAGAGGTCACATACCACCGACTTTGTCCCAATCCAGCTTTATTCAACGATGACTCCTAAAGTCTATGGGTGTTGTAAGAACAATATAAACACATACAAAGCCCCATTCACACTTTGTACTGTAATATAGCACATCATTATGGAGGGATTGTGTCAATGTGCCTGAAAGCACATCAAACCCAAATAAAAAGGTCATTGTGCTCTTTAATATTTCAGCTTGGAGGTGAACATTTTACAACATAAAAAATATGTTATTCAGGTGCTAATAACTACTTGAAAACGGCAAGCTGGAATGAGTCAAATACAATTTAAAATAGTACTAAACTCTCAAACTTTATTTTTCAAAAATGAATCCATATCAAACAAAAATACATTGCCCAAATATTTCTTTACATTTTCCCCAAAGCATTTACAGTCATCATGTTTCCAAATAGTTTGCTCCAACTCTCTCAGCTTGGTTTCCCTGAACTTCCTGTCCAGTAGACATCACAAGGGACAGAGGAGACTCCAGCAGCTGTCCACCTTCTAGCATGGTGGAGGGAAGAAGAAGGAGGGAGAAGGGTGAGAAAGGAGCAGATGATTGGCTTACCCTGCTGTAACTGTGTGTCAATGGAGACACATGCAGCTTACTAGCACACAACAGGGTGGCTCTATAGGACACTGCAAGGCAAAGCAGCTACCCTAAAGCAGGATATCAGGGCCAGTGCTCGGAGGAGAAGCTAATTCTGCAAGAAGCTAAAACTTTGAAACATTAAGGAGCATTTGAAATAGCTTAAACATATTTTGATTTTAATATCATGAGTGAAAAGAAACAATAAACAACCATGTGCAGCCATATATGCAGAGCTACCTTCATCCCTACTTTAGTCACATGAACATACAGGAAATGGTGATCCAAGCTAATTATAAAGCTCTTAAGCCATCTTTACGGGTGATATAAGTGTTAAACATTTCCATTAAAATGCAATAACTACTACACTTAAGTGTATGTTCAGACAAAACGTTTTATTTAGTTTTTGTAGACTAACCTCTGTTGGATTTTACGGTTATCCAGGGCTCCATTATAGAGATTGTGCCTCACTTTCTGTCGCAGTAGCAACAATTTTTAACAGACAGAAATTGGAGAACATCTCCAACAAGGATCCAGGCACCAATACAAGGCTAACAGGGGTTTAAGCCTTCCCCTACTTTACAAAAATGTTGGAGATTTAACCTCAATTCCTGTCTGCTGAAATCATCATTACTGGGACAGTAACTGAAGGAAACTCTTACTAACAGGGTCCTGTAATGAAGTAAATCTCAAAAAGGGTTCTAAACCTCCGAATAATATAATAACTCCCAAACAAAAAATTGCCTTGACATACACTACTGTACATGTTTACGAGTTTGCCCAGGTAAGATTTGAAAATGAGACAGAGAAGCTGATTGGTTGCAGTGCAAATCTGCTCCAGTTTTGGTAAATTCCCCCCACAAACTCTACTGATGATCATCCATGTAGTAATTATATGTTCTACTATCTCTGCTACAAGTGGAGATGATCACTTAAAATAGTTGCAACCAGCCTACATAGAATCTCTTGTAACTTTAGCCTGGAATAATTACGGAATTAATAAAACCATGCTATGTCATCTAATAAAAGAACTGCTGCACATCTAAGAACTCTTTACTTTGTCACTGAGTTCCTGAAGTTACACTAATCTCAATATTTACCTTTAAGGTCTTTGAGATTTCCTCGGGTGATCCCTTCACACCCTCTGTTGCCTTTAACTTTTCCCCAACTTCATCAATCCACTTGTTTTCAGCTTCTAAATAAGATAATAGTTCTTGCCAACACTTCCATACCTCCTGTAAATTGTAACAAGATTGAGACATTTTACTAAAATATACCCATGTGTAGGGGTCGTTTACATATATACATATTTGTCAAGAGAGAAGTGAAATAACAGAATTGTGCTAAACATCAAATAAACCATAACTAATATTTTTGCATGCATACATCATATTTTTTAGAGAATATCTTCATGTGAACAGTGTACAATCCATGCTAACTCACTTTCTACAGTATATTGCCAAGCTCAAGATACGGTGTACAATTTGGAATTGCCAAACGTTTGTCTAAGAATCATAGTATAACCTCACTATTATTAAAATCTTTATAAGCATTCTTAAATAGTACCACAGCCTGTCTTTACATTTGTATCATAAGTAAAGCAGGATTCACAATGGAAGAAGAAGATCAGCACTGTAAGACAATCAGATTCTACTGTATTGCACAGTGCTTTCAATTAATCTCAGCAAGCTTGCAGATAGGAGGAGAGAGTACTAGAATGGTCTCAGTGAGCTGCTGCTTTTTCACTATTCAGGCACAGGCTGGGGCAGGTCCTTGACCATGCTGTATTGCTTGAACTGCTGTACAGAAAAGAGAGGTCTGGGATCTCATTCTCTGGTAAGATAAGTTAATGTCAGTGAATCCTACAGCTGAATAGAATTGCAGATCTTTTAAACTGTAAAATAGTTCACATATACTGTATACATTTGAACTGCATATTTAGTACCATGGGCACTTACATTAAAGTGACACTAAACTCAGGAGTTAAACCCTAAAAATGTATTCAAATATATTAATAGCACAAATGTAGCTTATCTGTGTATCACTCAGCTGTAGATTCTCAAAACATCTCTGAATTCATCCTGATACTGTCCTTGCTTCTTGAGAGTGGCTACTTTTGTTCCCCATGGTTCCTATGTGTGTTATAAAGTAGTCAACACTCCAAGTTGAAGGAGATGACTGCCACATCTATTTTAATAGTCATACTCTAACAGTGGGTATTATTTTTTAAAACATTAAACATTTTTAATGAGTTTGGGCCTTACTTGGGTCCATAGATTGACTGGTCCAAACTGGTACTTCTACCCATTGTCTCTTTTCCCTATACAGCTGAGCAAGGCTTCTTAATGCTACTATTTCCTATAAGAAATGTATTTATGCACACAGGGGCTGCCCCAAAATTAGATAGGTGTATGTCACAAAGTATATCTTGAAGTCTGCCGCCTTAACTCTTCTTGTTTTATATTGTCCTAACCCTCTTTACACAGATTATGAAATTATGACAGTTTTTAACTCAGCTAGAGGCATAGCATTATAGTTTCTTTCCAGTCAGTGTTGACACAGTTCTAGATCAGTATACAGGATGTGTGAAAAGAATTTGACAGATATGGCTTGTGGAATGAAACTTTTTTAATGTAGAAGTCTCTTTGTACAGACATGGGACACACACGGCAGATTTGGAGAGTGGGCTAAGCATAGTCTTTTACCTGTCACTATTATGCTGCCTCCAATAATACAATGTACTACCTACAGTTATTGAGTATGTTGATACGTTTCTACAAAAGTGTTATTTTACAATAACATATATTGAACCGCATGCCTTGTTTGTCCATAAAACAAAACAGTTTTTTAATAAACACAAAGCTGCATAGTAATGCTAAGTAGCTCACCTCTAGAGTTTCACACTTTCCATTCAGCCTGCTGCAAAGCCGTTCATAGTTGTTAACTAGAACGCTCAACTCTTTCTTTAAAGGTTCATGGGCATTAGGTGGTGCTGTTGCAATGAAATTGCTCACAGAGTCTGTTAAAAGCTTAACTTTATCCTTCTTCTGTGCAGCTTCTTCTCTTGCCCTCTGAAACAACAAACAGATATTTTTAGAAGTGTTGCAGAAAACACTATTATTTCTTAGACAGAAAAAGAAACCGATTGAATTGACAACATAATCAGATATATCTTGCAAAGTTCCTCCCTTTGAAGCAGCACTTTTCTGCTGGAAACACAAAGCATTTGGTAATGCAGATTAACTATTTAGATCACAATTTCTGTATGTATTAAATGTTAATTCACTGATGGTGTGCTAATGAATATTTAAGCTGGCCATATGTAAGATAATTATTTTCTATTATGAGACATCCAGAATCAGCCTGTTACACACCAGAAAGCACAAGTAGAAGTAGTCAGCTTACTTTGCTTAAAGCTGAATTCCAGGAAAACCTTAAAACTACCCTTGCAGTAGGGCTACCCCTACACTGCAATGGCTACATTTTTGTCTAGGGAAGCTTTAAAAGGAGAATTATGAGGCGAGTGATTTTCACTCAGCCTCATAATCTGAGCCGATCTGTGACAATGAAACTGTCACAGGTCGGCTCAGTAGATGGGGAAGTCAGCGAACACATAGCGGCGCTCGCTCACTTCTTGAACCTGTGCAGGCAGAGAGCCGTGATAGGGGAGGGACTGGATTCCCCCCTCCCCTGTCCGATCCTCCAGTGCTGACTGGTGGAACAGATGGAGGAGGGGGCGGGTACAGCTGGCTCTGCCTCTAGATAGGCAGAGCCAGCTGTCACTCACGCAGCTGGGTGGATCCAGACAGAATTATCGGGATCCATTTCGGCTGCGGCGTCTCAGTATACCACGAGCTGTAGCTCGGTATACTGAGCTTAGGGTGATAGGAGGATGCTAGTTTGTGTCCTCCCGTGACCCTGATGAGAACTATGGGGAAAAGCACTGACCCTAATAATTCTCCTTTAAATACAGTTTTACTTCCCCTAATCCTACTCCCACAGGTTTCTCATTTTCCATACAAGCAGTTCTCGGATGCCATTTTCTATTATGCATGCTGTCTGTCATTCACATTTGCATGTCATCATGTGCAATGCAGGAACAGCAATGCTGTACTGTGCGGATGCATAGGGCCTGCGCACAGCCTGAAGTATTGGAGGGAAGAGGTGAGTGCTGGTTGACAACAAGCAAACAAGCATTTAACCCTTGTAGAGCAAGGGTAGTTTCGAATTTGATTTTCCCTGGAGTTCAGTTTTGAGGTAGTGCATTGTGCTACAACTAGGTGTGAAGTGCAGTAAGCCAAATATAACTTTACTGTAATCACATGTAGAAAATGATGAAAGCTTATTAGCTGCCATCAGTTCCCACACTCTGTACTACCTTACCTTACTTACTACCATATATTTCCAAATTTTCAAAGATTGCCCATCTTTGTTATATTTGCCACAGTTACTTTCCCAATAACAATGGTTTCATCACAAAGGAAGTGAACACAAATCTACAACAGAGATCCAGAAATCAATGGAAAAAATGATGGGGTTCAAGACTTCCTACTTTGCAAAATAAAGAAAGTTTTTCTTTTATCTCTGTAGTGTTAATTTTGGGGATTTACCTAATTTCCTGGTTGCTGAAATGATTGTCAATGGGACAATAAGTGGGGGAAACTCTCTCTTGCACAGCCTTGTATAATAGTGAAAGTCCAACAAGAGTTTAAGTCCTTCCCTACTCTATCAAAAACAAAAACAATTGGCTTGACCTATACTATAGGAACCTTTGTTCCTGTTTATAAGCCCCAATCTCTCCAGATGATAATTCATGAAGAAGTTATAACAAATATAACAAAGTGCTTTTTGTAGTGGAGCAGAGGAATTTTAGTGTCCCTATCAGCTTTTTATTTCTGTGTATCAGTTGAAGATGGTCCCTCACTTACCCTCTGGTGAAACAATTGTCACTGTGACAGTAAAGTAAGGTATACACAGTTATATTTTTTTGTTCAACCTATTTTTTTCATTCAACCTATTTTTTTCATTTAATTTAATCCCTGCTCACCCGGTAGTTGTCACACTCTTTTTCTGCCTGTCCACTCTGGCTGTAGACCGTCCTTTAGCATATTTATTTATTATTAGTATTTATATAGCCCCGACAATTTACGCATCGCTTTACATAATTCACATCAGTCCCTGCCCTCAAGGAGCTTACAGTCTAAGGTCTCTATCTCACATGCATGCATACATGGCCAATTTATACGGGAGCCAATTAACCTTCCAGCATGTCTTTGGAGTGTTGGAGGAAATCAAAGTACACTGAGGAAACCCACGCAAGCACAGGGGGAACATGCAAACTCCTTGCATGATTACAGAGCCTTGATGATGCCATTGGTCCTTAGACCACTGGAGCAAAGGGGAAAAGAGGCTGTGGGTTCTGACCAAGCAGTCTCATGGGAGTCAGTGGGAGTGGGGATCAGATATGTAAAACAGCTTTTTTCCTATCCCTAGCCCCACTGCAAGAGAAAACGTTTCATTTCCTTGGGCTTTAAGGCATTAAACAAAGCTAGTTTATTAGGGGAAAAGCATGTTGGGTGTTTAGGTTGCTTGTCATTACATGATCCAGCAGACTTCTTCAGGAAGGTGTGGTTATATCTCCGTTGTAAACCATACTGATGTTCCCCTTGTAGTGGGTTGCTGGAACAACTGGTGGATGGTGCCACATCACACTAATAAAATATATGTTGTCCACACACATTAGGCTTCAGAATTCCATCTTTATTGATGGGCAAAGTGTCCGTGTCATGACTATGAACATAAAACTAGTTACATATTCTTAAAAAAACAATAAAAAGCTGTTTTTAAATGTAAGCTTATTAATTCCCAAAGATTCTAAAAGAACACAACAAAGACTCTCAGCTTGGGGTTCAGTCAGTTTCAAACGGATTGTTACATTAGAGGGCAGGCAGTCTGCCAAGATCTGCTCTCCATAAAAAAGCTAAGATTTCAGTGGCTGTGTGAACTTTAAAGTTTTTATTTTTTCAAAAACTATAGATACTAAGATGAATGAGGGTTGTTTACAAGTGCTTTTAATGCCTGTTCATAATTTGTTAACAGTTTGCAAGATCTAGGCACAGGTTCCCTTTCACTGAGGGAATAGAAACAACAATTTCATCATCACACATTTGTTTAGTCAGACCAAGCCAATTTTACTAATGGATGAGTTGTTGGTAGATTTGCACAAGTGTTAGTGCCCGTTGTTCTGTGCCAGCCTAAATCATATTTATATGGTTTAATTTAACAGATATGTAGACACCTAACCATTTTAACTAATGGCTGTAATTGTCAGTGTAGTGCAGGGGACAGTGGTTGACCTAAAGAGCAATGAGCATGATTTTTTCTCGAGCCCCCCTTTCCCGCTCTAGGGGGGATAACAAAGCGGATCACACTGGCCCCCCAACCCCTCCGGCGGTCTCTGCACCAAAGGAGCTTACACTCTAATGTTCCCCCACAGTCACATCAGTCTCTGCACAGAGGAGCTTACACTCCAATATCCCCCCCAGTCACACACTATTATTATACATTTATATAGCTTTGACATATACCGCAGTACTGTACAGAGAACACTCTGTATTATTTATCCTTCTTTATACAGTATGTCATGGAATATAGCTGTGCTGCATAAAACAATAGAACAGATGTGCCATACAACCCGACTTTACCACATTTTAGCTTTGCTATAGAGAAGTGTAATTGCCCAGTGAGTCATAGGGCAAGTAGGTGAAAGTAACCAATATTTATGAGATGAGATTATGGATGTTGTTTCAACATGACAGATGAGAGGAGGGTCCACCATGCATTGTGCATAGAGGAATGGAACTGCTAAGGGGTCTAAATAACCTTTTACCAGTTCACTAAATAGATGAGACTGCCACAAACAGCAAATCATTTTTTTTAGACAAAACAAAAACACTTTTCTTGAGGAGCGCAACTACCTATAATTACAATAATGGACCCAATGTACTAAGCTACGGAAGAAACATAACAATTTAAATAACAGGCACCCTAAACTGGATTGTCATGTGGAAAGGGACAAATAGTAACTCACAGTTGAGATGCGAGCCTATGTGCCCTGGCTCGCATCTCAACTGTGAGTTACTATTTGTCCCTTTCCACATGACAATCCAGTTTAGGGTGTCTGTTATTTAAATTGTTATGTTTCTTCCGTAGCTTAGTACATTGGGTCCATTATTCTAATTATAAGTATTTGCGCTCCTCAAGAAAAGTGTTTTTATTTTGTCTAGAATTGTGGTATACAGGGTCCCTCCCCCTGTATTGAGGAGCTTTTGCACACCATCCCCTATTAGATCAATTTCCCACCTGTGTTTGTCCTACAGGAGTGCGCTCTAAACATTATGTATTTTTATTTACAGTTTTGCGTACCGTAATTTTTTTTACCTTTTCGCAAAAAGGCGCAATTTCAAATAGCCCTTCACGCCTACGACTCCGGCACTCTCTTTTGATCTTCCTATTTGTCCACATATTTCTATCCTGTATGGAAATCCTTCCCGATTTCCATACAGATTTTTAAATTTCTTCCATTGTTGCCAAGTAATTTCATATTGTTTCACTATATCTCTCCGGATTGCTGTCAATTCCTCCATTAGTCGAAAGTATTCTATTCTGTTATACCATTCCTTCATAGTTGGTATAGTCTCTTTATTCCAGTGCTGTGGTAACAAAATCTTAGCCGCGTTAATCAAAGGGTATAACAGTGATCGTTTATATGCCATGTTCGGGGAATCCATAAGATGGAATAAACATGCCCCTGATTCCAAGGGCACAGCAATAGTTGTAATTTTTTCTATGTTGTCCACCACCCGGCCCCAAAATGGTTGAAGTTTAGGGCAGGACCACCACATGTGAATATAGTTCCCAGTGTTACCGCAGTTTCTCCAGCACAACTCTGTCCTGGTTGAATGCATTTTATGTACACGTTCAGGTGTGTAGTACCACCTAGCTATAAAACGGAACATTGTGTCGTTCACTAACGTGTTTATGGACGAATTTACATTGCGACTTAGAATTTTTTGTTTCTCCGCGTCCGTCCAGGTTGTCTCCAGTTCTTGTTCCCACTGCTTCAGATATCGTGGGAATAGGTTAGGTTGAGAGTGTACCAAAATCCTATAAATTTGAGAGATGCCGTGTCGTGGGCTGTCAGTAGAAAAAAATAATTTTTCCATTAATGTGAGTCCTGATATCGTGCGTATCGGTTTTGGGAGTGATGCAATAAAATGTGATATTTGTCTATGCCTCCATGTATCAAATGGGTAAGTCCCCCATTGTGCTCGAAGATCTGTTAAAGTATGTGGTTTGTGTCCATCACTTACATGGTAAAGCTTTAAAATAGTGTGGTTCGTCCATTTAAGAAAACCTGTATTGTGCATCCCAGGTAAAAAGAAAGAGTGATTTACAACTGGCATTATAGGTGAATTATATTGCCCTATTAGCCGGAGATATTGTGCTTTCCAAATTTTTAAAGTGTGTTGTGTCAGAGGGGAGGTATGGAGATGTAATTTCCAATGTTCTTGAGGAATCCAACAAATAGTCGATATTGTTTGTCCGGCAAGTTCATTCTGCATCTCTACCCAGCGTTTAGTTTCGTGAAAAAAGTGCAAATCTAAGAATCTATTAATAGCGACAGCCTGGTAGTAATTTTTAAAATCTGGTAGTGCTAGACCTCCCTGACTTTTAGTCCTAACCAAAGTTCCATGAGAGATCCTAGCAGGTGAGCGTCTCCAGACAAAACGACTGACAACCAATTTAAGCGCTCGTAAAAAAAAACTTGGCAATGTAATCGGCACTGTCTGATATATATATATATACATATATATATAATACCCTTGGTAATATCATCATCTTGATAATATTTATCCGGCCCGTAAGGGAAATACATGGATGATGATTAAACCAGTTATTAAGATCCTTTTTGATCGCATTTAACATAGTCATGTAATTGGCCCTGAATAGTTCTGTGGTGCTAGAAGTCAGTGAGATACCCAGATATTGCATTTTGTCTTTTTTCCAGCTAAACGACATTACTTCTTTCAGGGCCCATACCCTATGTGCCGGGACGGATATATTTAATATTTCTGACTTTGATAAATTAATTTTAAAATTTTATATCTGACTAAAGGATTCAAATTCTTGTATTAATGATGGAAGGGTGATCTGGGGTTGTGAAATAAAAAAGAGAATATCATCCGCATATGCGGCCAATTTATGTTCCGTTGCACCCACCGTAATACCAGAAATATTGCCATTTCGTCTGACAGTGGCCAAAAAAGGTTCCAGTGTCAGCACAAATAGCAAAGGCGACAGTGGACATCCTTGGCGTGTACCGTTATGTAAAACGAAACTATCTGATAGGGAACCGTTTATTTTAATTTGGGCCGTTGGATTATTGTATAATGCCATTACCCCGGTCAAGAACCTGGGTCCCAGTCCCACCGCTTGAAGAGTAGCCCGGAGATACTCCCAGTCCACCCTATCAAACGCTTTTTCCGCGTCCGTTGATAGTAGCATGATGTTATTTGTGGACAGTGATGCCCAGTGTTTAATATTAATCGCCCTCTGGGTGCTATTTCTGGCTTCCCTGCCAGGAATGAAGCCAGTTTGATCAGGTGTTACTGTTTGGGGCAAACAGCTACTTAATCTGGTTGCCAAAATTTTTGCGTATATCTTAAGATCTGTGTTTAATAGTGATATTGGCCTATAGCTGCTACATGTAGTTGGATCCTTACCCGTTTTCGGGAAAACTGATATGTAAGCATGTAGCGCTGATGGGGGTAGGGGAGTACCGTGGAGAAGTGAGTTAAAATACTCACATAGATGGGGAAGCAATATATGTTGGAATTTTTTATAGTATTGGGATGTATAGCCATCGGGGCCCGGGCTCTTCCCACTTGCCATTGCGTTTAATTTCTTCTGTATTTATAGGGGCTTCTAGACTCTCCATATAGGTTTTAGTTATAGAGGGAAGAGGAGTTGATGCTAAATAAGTCTGAATACGTTCCATATGTCGGTCTAATATTGGGGTTGTAGGATCCGGTCTTACATTGTATAGAGTTGTATAGTATTCCCTGAAGACGTTGTATTTACCATCACGTCCTGTTTGGTTTTTATTTTGGCCACGAAGTTCGACTTTTGTCGGTCTTTCAGTAGCCTAGCTAGAGATTTCCCTGGCTTATCTCCCAGTTCATATGAACGTTGAGACATATAGTTAAGCGCTCTTTTATATGAAAAGGATAATAGTTCCTTCAACTCTTCCCTCGCCGCTATTAACTCTTGAAGTGCATGCTCTGTCATTGATCTCTTATGGATACTTTCCAGTGTAGCTACTCTTGCTGAGAGCTCTATTATCTTACGATTCCTTTCTTTCTTTTTACGTGAGCCATAAAGCATAAGGACTCCCCTAATTGTGGCTTTGTGTGCCTCCCATACAATGCCCGGCGATGTGTCTCCTCCACTATTTTCATTAAAGTAATTAATTAGGTCTTTGGTTAAGGCTGAGGCCACTGTGTCGTCCATCAATAGGGATTCGTTTAATCTCCACATGAATGGCGGACACTTGACCCCTGGGCGTCTCAGAGACAACATCACCGGAGCATGGTCTGAGAGGGTAGCTGAGAGAATGTTTATATCCTGTATGGCATCTAGATGGTAGTGGTCCAAGAAAATATAATCTATCCATGTATATGTGTCGTGTAACGTTGAATATAAAGTGTAGTCTCTGTCTCGAGGGTGATGTATCCTCCATGTGTCTATCAATTGCAGAGCATGTGGTAATGTTTTAAGCGATTTAAGCCGTTTAAATGCTATGTGGGAGCGGCCAGCCGATGAGTCCAGCGAAGGGTCCAAATGTAAATTGAAGTCCCCTGCAAAAATAACTATACCTTTCTGATATTCCTCCATAAGGCGTAAGGGTCCTTATTGGGGGCATATACTGTTGCCACACCTTTTGATTTATTTGAATCCGATGTACTATAATACCACGTGAGGTAGTAGGGGGAAGATAAACGTATATGCGTATGGTGAGACAGATACGTTTCCTGTAAGAAAACTATATCGCATCGTATTCGCCTTAATTCTTGCGTCATTTGATGTCTTTTCACAGGTGTACGAAGACCCCTAATGTTGTATGTACGTATATTAAGGTTGGCCATTGACGTTCAGTACTATAGCATAATTCCTATCCTTCCTTTTATTGCCAGCTGTCCCCCAAAACAAATAGGGAGTATAGGAGAAGGAGGGGAAAAGAAAGACGAGAAAAGAAAAAAAAAACATATAGTTCAGAAAAAAGGCGTCCAGAAAAAAATTATATACATAAAAAAACACAGGGAAAGGTTACTCTGTTCGTAACCATTACCTAAGTCCAGCTTTTGGACTCGTGCCAGCTCCTTAGGGCTGTATTCACACATTGTGGGGAACGTGTCTGAGCCGTGTGACCTCCATCTGTCACACGCTCCTGTATCCAGGGTTGGACGGATGGAAATTCCACTCTCCTGTCTACAGGACACCCCACCCACACAGTTTAGACTCTCACCCCATGCGTTCCCCCCGTCTAGGTGGGGGGAGCGCTAAGTGTGGTCTGCCATAAAACTTTCATTATTTCCCACAAGATAACATTGGAAATTAATACAGGGGGAGATATAACCACAAACAGCCAGGGAAAAAAAATATTGTATAAATCAGTCCAACTTCTCGCCTAGTTTACCCCCTAGGCTGTCTACCTATACCAGGCTGTCGCTTTCTTCCTCGTCTATTTCTGTATATTTATATACTGATGTTCTAATAACATGCTTTTGCAATGCTCCCTTTATATAGCGTTTTAGCACATACCGTATTTGCTCACCCAGTCTTTTCTAAGGCCTTCTAGTTAATCGATCGGCGTGCTGTAGAGAGCTCCCTGCTGCTGTCCAGTCACTGCTCGGAAGATGTTCAATATCTGGTATTAACTCCTGCCATCCCGGCAATTGCGGTGTTTTAATAGATAGCATCTCACAGAATTGTGTTAGTTCTTCTGGGACCCGCAAAATTGCAGTTCTCCCATCTTTGCGTGCCATTAAACAAGACGGGAAAGCCCATCTATAGTTAACCCCTGCCGCTTGAAGAATCTCCAGAAGCGGGGCAGGGCCCTGCGTCGTGCTAAAGTCTCCCGGGCTAGATCTGGAAATATCTGAATGCAGGTAACCTTCATATTCCGTTGGTGATTGTCCCGTAGTCTCTGCATAATACTCTCTTTATCCACACAGTAATGAAAACGGCATATGACATCCCGCGATGTCTCCGGTGCCATATTGCGTGGTCGCGGGACACGATGTATACGGTCAAACACCAGCGGGGAAGATAATGCTCGACCCAGGATTTTATTAAATATTTTCGTAAGTGTCTCAGCCAGTTCTGGATCTGTTATTACCTCAGGTAAGCCTCGGACCCGCAAGTTGTTCCTGCGCCCCCTATTTTCTTGGTCCTCCAGGCGATATGCGGTGGAGCATTGCTCTCGGCTCAACACTTGTATCTGTGCCTGTAGTGTCCTTATCGCCGCTGAGTGGCTATCTAGTCGAGTCTCTCCCTCTTCCACTCGGTACAGCAGCTGCGTCATCTCATCTTTCAGCGTCTCTATTTGCCCCTTCAAGGATTGCTCTAACTGTATGAACATTCCTGTCAGTTCATTTTTTGTAGGCAATGTTTTCACCATCTCTGCCACAGATAGTGCTATTGAGCAATCCTGATCCCCCCCTGTTCGGGTCCGCAAATGGGAGAGTCCGCCGTCCTCTGCCGTGGAGATTGTCTAGGGGAGAGACTGGTGCGAGCCGCCGAGTCCTGCGACCGATTCAGTGACTCAGAAGCCATGTAGCGCTGGATCGAGCCGGTGGTAGGGGCCTTCGGCGCTCCCTGCTTGCCGAGTTTCTTGCGGTTCATCCCTCGCTGGACTTAGGGATATGCCTGGTAAGTATTCGGGGATTTGTATATTTCCTGTGCAGGCGGGTAGCGTGGAGCGCAGAGCTCACACTAGCATTCAGTGCAGCCGGCCGCCATTACGGACAGGACACGCCCCCCATACAAACAGCAAATCATTACTCAGTAGCAAACTATGTGAATCAAAGGATTGGCAAACCAACTGGCTGCTCTTATGGGGATGGAAGAAATCAGGACATCTTGTTGTTAAAAGAAACCTCTATTGAGGAAATATAGAGTTCTGTCTCCATCTGAAAATGCTGGTTACTTTGCTGTCTCTAACCTCAGCTCTTTTTGAATTTATGATCTTGGACAGCATACAAAAAGCCAGAAGTCTGAAAACTGGTTTTGCGTATTTGTTCTAGATAAGTGACCTATAAAGTGTTGATGCCTTTGGATGAACATGACAACCCGGCAACCATATTTTACAAAAGACGAGCTCAGCAATGATAGCCTCTATATTCTCTCACTACAGCTGTCCTTTAAGTCAAAGGATCCTATGCAAAATGTCAACTGCAAATGAAAGGAGCCTCTATAGGTTTAACATGAGATTCCTGTCACAGTCTGGGAACCACAATCGCAGGTAGTGCTGTTCCGGGGTTTAAAGGACAAACAGGCACTAATAGAAACAAGAATTACACTATGACTCTGGACACAGGGAGTGAAATGACTCTGGGGACTCTGGATTCCGCGGTAAATTGACTGCATGTTTGCCATGGGTGTGATGAGAGCCTCTGATGATTGGGATGTTGCGCTCAGGACAGCCCCCAATTTGCGGCCCTCTACCACACTTGTGCAGACACAGCAGACAAAACAACAATGGGAACAGAAAGACAGAACAGCACTGGGACTCTGGACTCGGTGGCAAGTAGAACACAAGGCTGTAAGCAAGAAGTGCAAGAAGTGTGCAGCAGGAGTACACCAGGAAAAGTGAGACACCACAGAGGTATAGGACACACTGATGCAGAGTATGCTCGGGAGTTAAAGCACCCAGGAAAAAGGAAATGAGTACACATAATACATGCCACTAGTGCACTGGTTAGGATATGCAGGAGAGTGCACATAGGGAACGTGTGTTGCAGAAATTCTGGATACACAGAAGGATATGCACTAAGTTCAGGATAAAGTGGTGGATACACACAGGGAGCATGCAGTACATATGTTGCACTGAAGTGCAGGATACACTGGAAGAGGTATATAATACAGTAGTGCAAGTACACTAGGGAAAGGCAGGCAGATACACAAAGGATGTGGGTAAATAGTGAAAGCAAACACACAGGGGCTGGAGTATGGGAACACTGAAGCAGTATAGCAGTGCCAACAATATAGACAACTCTCAGCACGCAGGTAAAAGCAAGGAAGGGACTCATGCAAAATCCACAGTGTAACACAGGAAACTCGGAATATAACAGGAATACAGAGAACAAAAAAGCAGGGCACACAACCAAACAGGGAATCCTCAGGGGTACACACAAAGACAAGGCAAAAGTTGGAAACATGGGAATCATAGAAAGCACGGATATCCAAGAAAGTACAGGGAAACTTGGAGTCACTGGATATCTCAGGAAACACAACGTAAGATCACTAGGAGCACAGGGGTCTGGCAGATAGTTTGAAGAAAAGTTGCTCGAATGCCGAGCAACGGGTGAACTAGCTCTGAATAGGAGAGGTTGAGACCAGATTGGCTTCACGCTTGTGACCTACAATAGGGTGGAAGCAAAGTACCTAGGAAAGAGGGGAAAACCTGGCATTGAAAACCTGGCAAGTGTGACACTTCTATTTTGGGCATGTAAACTAATTTGCCGACTCTTGCAGTCAGTTTTATAGTCATTCATGCATTAGAGTAGCAAGTAGCTTTTAACACTACCCAGCCAGTATTTAAAATCACATAAACAATTAATGACACTTCTTTGTTTGCTTTTTTATAAAGCCACAATACTTTTTATGTATTCTGGATAGATACATGCCCTTCACATAGACTGCTGGTTTCCAACACCTTCTAAAAATACAGCATAGTGGGTTCTGGCACTTCAGTCTTATAGCTGTGTAGTGAAATCTGTGCAAATCCAATTACTGCACCCTGGTAATCATTCAATTTACTCAGGATTTATTTGTTTAGATCTCTAAAGAACAATCTAAATTCCCAAAAAGATGTTTCTCTCTTCAAGTAGTTATTATTACTAATAGAATTAGCTATCTGCTGATAATTACACTCCCCATGAAAAGGCAAACAGTCATTGAAGCATACAATAGCTAATCAGTTGCCTTCAGCTACAGTTCACAGTTACTGACCTGTGTGAGACTGAAGGTCTGTAGAAGAAAAAAAAAATAATGATAATAAATTGTTCGGCTCTTTGTTGGATAACACAATGGATACATTTAAAATCATCAGGCTGGATACTCACTAGTTTGACTTTTCTTACAAAAATGGTGAACCTACCAAGCGCTAAGTGGAATAATTAGCAGTAAATAAAGTAAGTAAAGGATTTTCCACATATCTACTCATCAAATAATTTTGATGTGATTTTATGTTTCTTAAAATATTAGATGGGGGGGACTGCATTGGCATACCAGAGCTACAAAGACTGCAATTGGAGATGTAAAAGTGAAATCTGGGCAGCTAAAATAGATTACATAACATATCATAACATAACATGTCACCACAGTCTGTAAGAAGAACCCCAAAAAATGATTCCAATATATCAACAGAAAAAAGGTAAGAGCAGCTAGGCCCAAAAAAATATGAGAATGGAATATTAATCACAGATGACAGGGAGAAGGCAGAGGTATTCAATTATTTTTTCTCCTTAGTATACACTCAAAAAGACAAGTTTAATGGAGATAAGAATGTGAGTAGCTTAGTGCAAAGATACCAGAGTGGTTGACGGTAGCCGGGGTTCAACAAAGACTAGAAAAACGTAATAAAAATAAATCATTAGGACCAGTAACCTGCACCCTAGGGTTCTTAAAGAACTCAGCCAGGTTATAGTGAGACCATTATTCCTCATTTGCAAGGACTCCATACTGACTGGAAGAGTAACAAGTGATTGGCGTAAAGCTACGGTAGTACCAATATTCAAAAAAGGTTCAAGATGCCAACCTGGGAACTACAGACCAGTCAGTCTAACATCAATAGAATGCATACTGTTTAAGGGAATTATGAAGGACTATTTAGTGGATTTTGTTCATGGCAATGGTATAATAAGTGATAACCAGCATGGATTTGTGAATCACCATTCAGGCCAACCTACTAACCTTCTATGAAGAGGTGAGTAGAGATCTGGATGGAGGAAGGCCGGTGGGTGTGGTGTTCTTGGATTTTGCCAAAGCATTTGACACAGTACCACATACATGCTTAATACACAAACTTAAATCTATGGGCATAGATGAAATGGTGTGTACATGGAAAGAGAACTGGCTACAGGAACGTGTCCAGAGAGTATCAGTAAATTGCTATTTTTCAAATTGGTCTAAGGTCGAGTGTGGCATGCCTCATGGTTCTGTGCTAGGCCCAATACTGTTTAACCTGTTTATTAATGATATTGGGCAAGGTGTTAATAGTCATGTTTCTATGTTTGCAGATGATACTAAAATTGGGAGGGTAATAGACACGAGCTTAGACATTATAACATTGCAGGAGGACCTGGATAAAATAGGGGAGTGGGCAACTACATGGCAGATAAGGTTTAATGTTGAAAAATGTCAAGTAATGCATTTTGGGGTTAAAAATAGGCAAGAAGAATACACAATAATGGATACTCCACTAAGGAAGTCAGAAATGGAAAAATATTTGGGGGTCATAGTCGACTACAGATTGAACAATAGCATGCAATGCCAGGCTGCAGCAAACAAAACTAGCAAAGTACTGTCATGCATTAAAAAACAAATGTACTCTAGAGACAAAGCAATCATTTTGCCACTTTATAGATCACTGGTTCGGCCTCATCTTGAGTAGGCGGTTCAGTTTTGGTCACCAATCCACAGAAAGGATGTCCTGGAGCTGGAGAGAGTCCAGAGAAGGGCAACAAAACTAATTAAGGGGCTGGAGGGCTAAAACTATAAGACAAGATTGCTAAATGTAAACATGTTCACCCTGGAAGTGAGACAATTAAGTGGACACATGATTTTGATGTACAAAACATTTAGTGGTGATGGCAACATCAGCAATAAAACTTTTACTGTGAACTCCCTAAAAAATACTAGAGGCCATCACCTACAATTGGTGGAGAAAAGATTTAACCACAAAGGGCGTAGGGGCTTCTTTTCAGCTAGAGCAGTTACATTTTGGAACTCTCTTCCACAAGCAGTGGTATCAGCAGAGAATACTGAATCATTACAAAATATTTAGATACCTTCCTCAGTGACCATAAGATACTCTTGAAAACTAGAGCACACAGGGACTCATATACACACACACACATGCACAAACAGACATAGAAAGGATGAACTTGATGGACCTGTGTCTTTATTCAACCTCAAATACTATGTAACTATATACTTCCTTGATGTGCCACATTTTCAGGATAATATTTCCTATACTGATTTGTACCTAAGAGAATGTAGCAATTTTTATATCAGATTCCTTGCTAAAAAAAACTGTTGTGAACAAAGGGATAACAGGATAGGCCCTGGAATGTCTACTACAGACTGTGTGATTTAGACACTAAAACAAAGAATATAGGCACAAAATTGAAGCAGATTTCACAGAAACAAATCAAATGTCTCTGGTTTTACTATGTTGAATGGTAAGGAAAGCCATTTTATTGCTGAATGTTCACAAATTTCATTGAATTCCTAAAGTTTAGGCTGTGTGAACAATTTTAGCAAAAGCAATTGCCTGCTATGCCAGAATGGGTATTATGGGATTTGCAAGCAAATAAAACTGCCAGTATAAAGTACAGGCATATATGGAAGTGCCTCTCCATACCTGCAGCACATTGAACCAGCAAAGTTTCCTTGTTGTGACAGACCTTGCCTATAGCCTCTCACCTACCATGCATTCCTATTGATTATTTAGCAGTTTATCATGACGATAAGCCATGAAGATAGGAAAGTGTGTGTGTGTGTGTGGGGTAGTGGGCACCGGTACCAGGGTCAAGCTCCTAAACTACTCCGAAGTGTTGGAGCTTTGATCTTTTATTTAAAGCTTTTGAAAAGACAGAGTCGCTATAATGTTCTATTTGCAGAGGCTTCCAAAATACACCATATGCTTGCAGCATGTATAACATCATTTAAACTGAAACAATAAAATGAAAAATGCCTTTAAATATCGCGCCCTGGGGGGTCGCGACGAACTCCTGCTGCAGAATGGCATTCTAACAGATGCTGGCAAAATATAAACAATTGGGCAGAGCTAGTGGTGACGGCTAGCTAGCTTCGCCCAACTGTTTACAGTTGCAAGGCATCTGACAGGTGAGCCGTGATTGGGCAAAGTCATTATGACTTTGCCCAATCATGGCTCTTACAGAGTATTGTCCTCTGATTGGGCAAAGTCTTGCACCTGATCTGTGCGGTGCAGTGCACAGTGCCTTGTGAGGAGCTCAATGGGAAAAACAGCCAGCTGAATGCCCTGATAGTTTGTGTGTTCGCCAAGCACACAAACTGCCGATGTTCGAGTTGAATCCTTGCTCGACTTGAACATCGAGCCCATTCCTAGTAGTGAGGTGTACCAGACTGAAAATATTTCCTGATAGTATGCATATAGCGAGAAAATACAGCAACCCCCATGTACACAAACATATACTGTATATAATACACAAGTTCTCTAGTATTAGCAATAACTATGTTCACTTATATAAAATATGACAAAGAGGATAAAGTCTCTTTAAGACTGATAAATACTAATGGTGATTAAGAGACTAAGGGAATGCAAATACTGACCTTTTTTTCTAAGAATACCAGCTCCCTGGCTTCTATACTTTCCAAGTAACTGAGCCAAAACAAGCACACCAATTAGTAAGTCAGAGTGTGAAGTCAATTTGCCTAATTCAAAAAGCTAACATACCAGGATAGGGATACATATTTTCAAAATAATTATAGTTATTTTCAGCTGATTCCAATAAAATTTGAAAATTACAGTCACATGGCTCAAAAGAAAGCTCCTAATGTTTGTGTAAAGCTTTATAAATTGAGCCTAATGTCTCAAAAAATACTGTAGCCGTTGGATCAGCAAGACAGTCAGAAAACTAGGATTTTCAAGAGAGGGCAGTAGTGGCAGTAGTGCAGTTTTCATACTGCACTAAATATTTATTCCCACAAGGTTAACTGTTGAGGAATAAAACACCAGATGAAGAATATAAACCAAATACCTTTAGTTCTTCCAATGCCTTTTGAAGTTCCTCCGGCGTTTTGTACTCAAAGTCCCTCTCAGAATATTCCTCTTCAGCTTGCGTTATCCATTCTTGCATTTCAGACAGATCCTTCCGGAGACTTACAGTTTTCTCTAAGCCACCTTTCAATGCTGCTTTTTTCGTATGGGCCTAAAAATTAGACATAAACTGGAAGCTAGATGGTGGCAAGGACAGATGAAAAATATAACAGTTGCAATAACTAGTACATCTTTAGACGTACATTTAGTTTACTTGCAGAGCTTTCAGACCAAGTAAGGGTTGTATGAAATGGTAAAACAGATTTCCTGAAGGTTTTGTTGTAATTTAGGACAAACAGAAGTTGACAGGGTGTTCATATATTCCAAACAGCAAATGCATAGACTATAAACAGGAGCAGTTCTCACATAAACACACATGCTAAATGTTGTTTGTTCAGACCAGATGTGCCTTAACTTCTGGAAATACCTTTTGAAATCATTTACAGATATTTCTTCAAGGACAAACAGATAAATGTATCTTCTAAACTGCTACAGTACATCTCTTGGCAACATAAAACTATTGTAACCAAGATACAGAATGTATTACTGACGCTCAACCACTGAAGCTAATAAAATTACTTTATTTTTATGTTTGAAAATTGCTTGCTTATGACTATATTGTCTCTTAGGAATTCATCATTTTAAACATAAAATTCAACAAACGCTTGTAATAAATTAGTGCTGAAGTGTATATATATACTATATATATATAATCTGTCAGAGATGACCGACAGAGCATTATAAGAAGTTTCCCAGGCTAATTTATTTATTATTTATTTAATTTATTATTATACATTTATACATTATTTGTAAATTAATTATTTAATTTAATATGTCTCTCTTCTTCCATAAAATATTTTCTGCTGCCTGCTAGCAACTTTTTAATTATCGTACACTGGCAGCAACCCATGCACAGCTCAGTGTACAATCCCAATATCTGTACAAGAGTTAGGTTATCCTGGCACTGACAAAAGAAAAGACAGAAGACCCCAGATCTGGAAGAAGACTGAGGGAAGATGGCAGTTTTGGCAACAGAGTTTTAAGGGGAAATATTAATGTACTATTGCTGCAAGGGAGCATTTAATTAGGTAAATGTGCCAAAATATGCTAATAGGCTACAGTCCCCTTCCCCGCCAACAAAAATTTAAAGTGTATTTGCAGTTTTGCAGTCACATTGGGATAACACTTATTTTATATTTGTTACCCTTTCTCATTCACATAGCATAACTTCATAGCATAACAATCTATCAAACGCACAATTCCAGATCACTATAATTAACTGAGTGAGTAGCTGTCTGCATAAAACTGACTACATGGATTATCACACATCATTATACACAGCTCAATTCATATACATAGTGACTTTAATTCTGCAGGGAGAAAGAAAAACATCTGAAACATTGTGGTGACTTACCATTATAATGCTTTCTAGAGGAGCATTCTAAGGCCTCACACTGCTAAGAGCCAGCCCGTACAGATCCGTGCAACCTGCACGGCTGTATTGGGCCTCTTCCAGGAAGGACAGGTGCTGCGTGCGATTGTACGCAGCAGTATGTTCTTCTCTATGGGAGTATGCGGCCGAACGCTGCCGTACGCACACCTGAACTGCACATCCGGATCCATCCTGTCTGCGTACGAGTAAGAACACCTGCACAGATGCGCAGCTCGGGGGAACATACGACCGCATACTCCCATAGAGAAGAACATAGAGCTGCGCACAATCACACGCAGCACCTGTCCTTCCCGGGAGTGGCCTGATACCCCCATGCACGCCGCACGGACCTGTACGGGCTGACTCTTAGCAGTGTGAATGAGGCCTAATACTATTTTACAATGGTGCTGATGTGAAAGGACTTTTGTGTTTCCTCTTATGGACAAACATTTTTCTAATATCTAAAAGTTGATATCTTAATAACACTGAGCAAACTAATTGAAACTGAAATGCTGCACAAAGTATAAATACTAAACTAATACCATGGTGATATATTCCCTTTATAAATATTGCTAACTAACAATACAGACTAAATACACACCTGTTTGCATATGTGATCCCACTGGTCATTGAGATTTTTAAGTTCAGCTTTCATCTTGGGCAAATAATTTGGTTCAGCTTTGCTAATCAAATTCTCTCCAACATCATTCACGCTGCTTACACTGGGCTGTATTGTCTGGATATCATTTATTAATGCCTGTTGAAAGTAAAAGAAAAAAAAATACCAAATTAAAAAAATAATAATTAATGATACAAAAACTATCATAAGGTGCTGCAGCATCCCAATAGTGTAGGGAGATGCCAAATCTAAATACTTTATGGAAATGCCTAATACCCAATCTTAATAAAATAGAGGGTCTTCCCTTTCCTGTATATGTGGGAATCTATGCTTGTTAGGGAAAAAAACATTTTGTGAGGTCAGGTACTAAAATTTAATGAGAAAACTTGACCCACAATTAGAATTTCCAAAATTATCAAAAAAATGCATAGTATGGTTGAGGTTAGGGCTCTGTGCAGGCTCTTCCCTCTAGAGTACCTCTATTCTAAACTGATCAAACCATATCTTTATAGACCTGGTTTGTGCCCAGGAACACAATCATGGGGGCAGAAAGGGGTTTTCCCCAAAGTTGCATCAAGACTGAAGCAGATAATTGTCTAAACTGTGTTAGTATATATTAGCATTAGCACTATTCTATATTGGAAACATCTCAACTCCATCAATGAAAGGGTTGTCTATGTACTTTTGGCCATATAGTGTAGGTGTGATGGTCAGGTGTCCACAAATATTTGGCCACATAATGTAGTTTAAACAGCATAAGAAATGACATCAGCGACCAAGAATAGCCACTGAATATTGTAATGAGACTGCAGCAGACTTAACTCAGAGTCAGTGGCTGTCACAGACCTACACGGACCGGAGCTCCGTATCCGCGGCGCGCTGTCCCGTCCATGACGTCACGGCCGACTCCTCCCACTGGCCGTAGCTCCTCCTCAAAAGCACAGGTGAGTCACTCACTCGGCGTTCTATCGTTGTGGAACGTTGAGCAAGTGACTCTGAGAGAGACATAGCGTGCTACAGACACAGCTGGAGAGTGTGACAAATACCGGCTTCACATACCCATTGTCCACACACAAGAACCGCAAGTACAAAGGGATCTTCCCCCACCTGTTTGTAGCTACTTACTAACTTAATCTGCTAATGCTTAATTGATGAACTGTGTCAGTTAGCGTAACCATTGTCCACACACAAGAAACGCAAGTACAAGGGGATCTTCTCCCACCTATTTGTAGCTACTTCCAAACGGTAACGGCTATAGGGGACTACAACTCCCAGCAATACTCTCTACAGAAACACAGAATGGTAACAGATATAGGGGACTACAACGTCCAGGATTACTTTATACAGAAACACAGCATAGTAACGGCTATAGGGGACTACAACTCCCAGCAATACTCTCTACAGGAATGCAGAATGGTACCAGCTATAGGGGACTTCAACTTCCAGCATTACTCTCTACAGAAATGCAGAACCGTAACGGTTATAGGGGACTACAACTTCCAGAAATACTCTTTACAGAAACACAGAATAGTAATGGCTATAGGCGATAGAACACCATGTAGCTAGGAGAGAACGGCGGGCTGTGTGATCAGGAAGCTGCTCGCTGGGTCCTCCTGGCCAAGACCCCAGTGCTGCCTCACCATTTGCTCGCAGGCTGCTTTGCCTCACTCTGATCTCAGCCATGTGGCTGTTTGGACATGTGACCCCCCCACCATCTCTTGTCCTACCTTGCCTGGGTCTGCTGCGCCCCCCCCCCCGGCTCCGGC
>NW_017306712.1:418391-433645 GCF_000935625.1 Nanorana parkeri
ACCTTGTCCCCCCTCGCCTGGGGCTGCGGCCCCCCCCCCCCCAGGCTCAGGCCCCAGTGCAGTCCCCACACTGGCTGCACTGGCGGTAGCTCCGTCCCTGTTTAGAGTTAAAACTTTAGTTCATATTATATCTGTAAAAAATAAGTCAAGGCAATTGGACTTGCTGTATTTTTCTTGAAGACATATCTTCTGTCCCAAAATGCTTACATATTCCATTTATATATTTTTAAAGTAATATATCTTCATGCTTTTCCAGTGAATGGTATACTTACGCTACATTGTTCTAGTTGTTTTTCAAGTGCTTCTGAATCCCCAAGGGCTGGCCATTCTTCATTAAGGAAAACATTTACTTCAGCCATCCATTTGTTTAATGTTTTCATATCATTCTGTGTTGGTAAAAGAGGTAAATGAATGTTTATTGTATCTTTACCATAGGTGGTCACTGTTTATATAGTCCCTTTTCTTTACATGTATTTGTACTTATTTTGCTGTGCAGGGCAAAACAAAAGGTTCTCCTACTACTAACCTCCCTAGCCACACATACTCACCTTCCCTTCACTCTTTCACTGCTCTATTAAGGAATACCCAGTGCTTAATGATATGAGGAGCATGTGGCTCATACTCCTGCCTCATATGTTATGAGTGAATCAGTTAACTGTTCATTTTTTTATTTGCCTGAGTATATGATTGCAATTTTGTCCAAACTGAGATAGAACAAATAATCCATAAATCATGATTGCCTAGATTTCTGAATTTTTGATTCTCCACACATCCAAGAAATCTGCAATGATTGCAAACAAATAAGCAAATCAAAAAATTGCAAATCACCAATTATCCTGTTTCACTCATAACTAGTGGTATTAATTATATTTGTTAAATGTTATCAACAATGTTATCCATTTTTTTGTCAGCCAACCTGCCTGCGATAAATATGTAATTGTGTGATTTCAGCTGTTTGTCAAAATAAAATAACAACAAACGATTTAAAAACTGATAAAACATTTTAGGCAAACTCATAGGCTGTTCCCATTTTCTTTCATTTCCTGTTGCATCTTCAGGACAGGATGTGAAGGGAAATCTCTCCAATGGGACACATGCAGCAAAAAATAACCACAAAGTGCTTACATTTTTTTTGGCTTTACATATACTTTAAAACAAATATCCTAGATTGGTCATTTAAACAAAAATGCATGCATTTTAAACAACAGCCTCCAAGAGCCTAGTATGCATACATTAGGAATTCATATTGTACATCTAGTAGAAATGGCACACAAGGATGATTACAGAGACTAAAAAAAATCTTAGCAATAACTCTTTAAAATAAAGTCCTGTGTTTAGAATTTAGGGACATTTTGGAAAATATGAAAGCTTAGTGCTGGGTAGAAAGCTGACACCACCAGGGTTTGTTTGTGAAATGTGCTGAGCTCTGTGGTTCCATATCCAGAAAGAATAACAGTAACAGAAATACCAGAGACAATTGATAACTTGTTATGGCAATTGATGATACCACTTTCCAGTACACTACCTGCACAGCACTTTTGAAATGGTATAGAAAATATCTAGTGAATAGAAAGGTTACAAAAGTTCACAAGAGTACCTGGAACTGTCTATGTTTATTTAGTAACTCTTCTGATTTTTGGCATTGTCCTGCTAGCTGATTTGATAATGACTTCCAACGGCCCTGGGCTTGATCAATTTCTGCCCAGTATTTTTGTTTCAAATCAGCAGGTGCTTTGCTTGATAATTCCTCTGCAGTTTTGCTGAGATAATTCATATCAGCCTGATGCTCCTGCAGGGAACTTTGTAAGGCCTGTTTAAAATGAAATAAAGATGGATGGACAAACACACAGAGACATATTAATAGTAAATGGTGCTAAATAATTTTACCAATTACTACAATGATTACCAGATTTAACAGATTCATTGAATATCAAATTAATATATGATCACTTTTCTTTAGCCATGAGTTTCCACTAATAGACAACTGTTGCCACCACTTATTTAACTTAGGATGCATCTGCAGGAATCCTGGTAAAAAAAAAATGATTCCTAACCAAACAACTTACATTATGTACATTGAATCAAAATAAATATATATATATATATATCTTTTTTTCCCTCTTTGTTGTGTGGGAAAAATATAATTGCCTATAGCAAGCATAATAAGATGTAGGCCAATAAATGAAAGATTTGAAGATCTGTATCAACAGTATTTTTTTAAGGCTATGTTCAGGCAAGGGTATATGCTTTTAAACAAAAAAGTTCAGAAGACATGATAGTAGGTCAATTGGCTCTAAAATCGGCCTTAGTATATTTTCAATGAAGTTCAACCAATGGTGGCTGGTTTGAGAAGCTCAACACTAGTTTGATAAGTACTTTGAGGCAAATATATCCAGAACACTTTTTAACTTCTAGTTTTTCTCTACCTAGGGCAACATGTTAAAAGAATGCGCTTTGTATTTACCTCTAAAATTTGTCATAAGACTTTGTAAAACTCAGGTAATATTAAACCATCTGCTCTACAAGCTTTTCATTGATGGACCTTATTGTCCAATGGTAGCTCTGGATATAAAGCAAAGGTTTCAATAAAAATTTCCACATAGTATGGCAGATGAGAATTTGTGAAAAGGTATCATTAGCAACAAAGGACAACCATGCCTTTAAATACAGTCCAAGCTGAGGAACAAATAGTGATAAGTGCATAACTAAAAGATCCATCAAGGTGAACACTATTTTTCTCTGCACACAGTGAAAGTTTGCTTCATGTGGCATAATAGTGATCTTGTAAATATTAGTCCACGCAATCACTTTTCAGTTAACTATGGATTCTGCTCTCAGGACCCAAAACTGAAGCCAAACTAGTGTCCCTAATGCATAAGGTATGAAAACTGTGACCTATTTTACTGCTTGTATACCTTCCTTTCCCTCATGGTGCATAGACCTTGCATATTAGCATCAGCCTATTTAAAGTAAACAGAGAGTGACTCTGTAAATATTTCTTCATCAGGTAATAATATACTACCAGCAATGGTGAACAGCATGAGCATGCTTCTTCAAAGCAGCGGAACACTGCAATCCTGTCTATTAGTGATATTATGTTGCATAATGGAAGCATGCTTTTACTGTTTCTTCATGTAGACAGCCTCAAATGAGGGATTTGCATAGGAAGCAAGATCTTACACAGCAGTTCAAGTTGCAAACTGGCTGCAACAGACTTCATTGTGTTTCTAGCATCATATGAAGAATGATAAAATTTCCAGCATCCAAAGCAGTTTCAGTAGCATAACACTGCCCCATACAATGTCTCCTTGTTTCTGCAAGACCACATAGCCATAGTTTCACAAGGATTAAGAGACACCATTTGAAATACAGTTGCTTTCTTTATGTATTTCACTAAAATAGCATAATTAGGATTTATTACGCCAGCCTCTCTGGAATGCATAACACCCTTTTAGAGCCACTGGTTTTCCCAATGCTTCACTCACAGCTGTTATTTGATGAAGCTTAAATGAAGTAATCTTAAGGTGCCCATAGACATTACAATTATCTGCAGATTTTCTGTGGTCAGATGGAAAAAGTGCTACAGATTGGACCAGGTGGAGATTACTCCCTCCACACAGTTAAGTGTAGATGGAGGAATCTATTGCACCTTTTCCATCTGATCACAGAATATCTGCAGATAATTGTAAGGTGTATTGCCAGCTTCACACAGCAAAGAGTGTAGAGCTAATTACTTGTCTACTTCCTTTAACTATGATAAGGTGATATAGTATTTACTGATTAGTGTAACAAGTAAACAGGGGAAGCTCCTTTGGACCACTTTCTAATATATTTTCACATCCTAATTATACAGGAAAGCTTGTAGTTAGGATGTGCAAATCTAACTCACAAGAAGATACAGCAACTTGACACAATTTTCTCAATGTGTTTCTCCTATATCTTTAGTACATGCCACTTAGATCATGACCATTTTATATAGTACAGAAGTATTCTTCAACTTTCAGACAGTAATGCATTACAATGAGAAGGATATTTATGAACAATGTTAGCAAAATAATCAGGCACCTCATTAGTACAAACACGGCTACCTCCCATTTAGTAGAGGATTGATCCTTATCCTCATGTATTTTCTAACCCTGCACTTGCAGTCATGGAGCACCAACAGTTTTCCAAATATCTGTAACAATTTTTTCACACAGGCCACCTAAGAAGTGTTCAGCTGCATGCTTTATATTGGCGCAGTGCTACTTTTGAGCACAGAAGGGGGACTTTATGAATCAAGCTATGATTCTGTAGTACGTTTGCCTCATAAAATGTGTCACGGTTCCTGTTTTGAACTGCCTTACTGTAAGGCAAAGTGGAAAAATCTCTGCTTTAGTATACGGTAGTGTACGCTGCCTTGTAACAATATAGAAAGCAACATTTAACCACATACCTTTAGCTCCCTGAGTCTTTGTTCCATGATTTCACATTCAGTAACAGTGACCTGAGGTATAGCAAGTTTGGTTTCAGACTGCTGGATCCATAGAAGGATAGTGCTCATTTTCTCCTTGTATTGTATTGGAGGTAAACTACCTAAAACTAACAAAAAAAATCAAGAATTTGTTACATGAGGCAAATTGTATTGTAATCAGACATTTACAAAGAACAACTCTGTTCTGCTACTGCATTAATAAAAAATATAATAGTGGAAATGTAATGGTATAAGAGTGTTTGTATTTTTGCTACTGTCCAAAATAGTGTTGTTATGTAGTACACATAGAAAGGTTACAGTTTATTTGCATTACAAAAATGCATAATCTAAGGGAGCTTGTACAAAATGATAAATACAATATTGCAAATCATTAAATGAGCAAATCACTGGGACTATTTATAACTCACTGGCAGAACAGAAAATGACAATACCTATAATTATGTGTAATATTTTATCATTAGTGTTTTCTGTATATTTGTAGTGTTTGACTTGTTAATTTTCAATTTTAACATTTTTTATTTAGACAAAATTAGAAAGCTCTAATACATTTTCAAATGTATTTGCAAACTGAAAATTAAATGTTCACTTTTTTTTAACCGACTGAAATGTTTTATGAACTAAAAAGCTGAGAAGACAGAACCTCATAGCAACAGTTATATGTGAATGATACTTTTTTGCCATGCCTGAGAACAAATAAATCCAGCTATGAAATCAGTCAAAGTGTTCAGAGACTTTGAGGGGCTTTTCAACAGATAATTGGCCAAAGGGTAAATGAGGTTATACATACCAGATGATTGAATGTAGTTTAGGTCAAAGATCAAGAAAAACTAACACAAATGGGCAGAGCCAGCCGTGACATCATGGCTCGCTCCACCCAGTTGTTGTCCTTCAATGACAGACCAGTGTCCTCAGGTTGAGGGCACTGGGCTGTCATTAAATGACAACTGGGCAGAGCCAGCCGTGACATCATTTGTTTACAATTCGTCTGGGACCTGTGGGAAAAATGTCAGGTGCAGGACACATCATTCCTACCAGACCTGAAGAGTCTGGTTTTGCTTGGGAGGGGGACCCCAAGCAGTTTTTTTTCTTTAAAAAAAAATATTTGTATTATTTTCCCAACTTTTTTTAATTTCTCCTTTTTTTTACATTTATTGAAATAATTTTTAAACATTTTTTTCCATTTGTTTACAGTTGTTCTATTCTGCTTGCTACGTCGGAGCTAGCGAGCAGAATAGCCGAGCTGAATGCCGCTTGGAGGCATTCGGCTATTCACTCACTGCCATTTGACCCCTTTGAGAATAGGGGTGAACGGCAGCGAGAGAACTGCCGGAGCTTCGGCTCAGCTGATCCATATGTTGGATCAGCTGTGTTGAACTCCTTCTGCACTTTGACTCAGCCAAACATGCAGAGCATGTTCGGCTGACCGAAGGCAGCCGATGTACGACTGATTTCACTCGTACTGAACTGAAGTGAATAGCCGAAAGTCGTTCGGCTTAGTTCACTTCGGCTCAGTTATTCACTCGGCTCCCTTTTAAAAGTTAAGATTGATTAGACAGGTTTAAATATTTTACCCAATCACTATTGTTACACCTTTTGATGCCAGTTCCCAAGAGGAACTGGCATCAAAAGGTGTATGCAAAATAATTATCCATATTGGAAGCAGAAACAAAGTGCCCATCTGCATTAGTTTAAACAGTAAGAGGCTGCCTTAGGTCTTTTGAGACCACATAGATTTAAACTGCTTAAGCACCTTGGAGCTTAACATATTATAAGATATTGTTTAAAATCTTGCATTTCTTTACTTATATATTTCTTGTATTATATTTTTGCATTTTGCAATATTTTCAACATAAACGTTTTGCCTGAACAAGTGGCATACACATGGTATTTTGCTTCTTTGCTCTCCTACTTCCCTTTGAGCATTACCAGGGAGATTTTTCAGAGAGTTAGACATTTTTTAGAAGCAGCAATCCAGCCTTCAAATCAGCATAACTTTATAGTTGAATGCCAGACATCTAAAACAATCCAGTTTTGGCAACTCCCTCTTGTCACTGAAGTCATAAAGAAATTTAAGACATGTGCAATATAACTTGATAAATGATTAATGATTTTCACAAAGGAGGTCTATTTAGTTTTTTCTAATATTTATTACACTGGATACATTTTTGAGTCTGTTTGTGGAGGACTTAAAGAAAACCAAAAAGCCATCCACTTGTCTCTTTTAAATGTAATTTAACTTGCCAGCAACAACTGAAATTTCAGTTTAAATGGAAGTTGGTTATGTTGGAATTGGTGAACTGAAATGCAAAATGGTCAGTCAGAAAAAAATGCAGTATGACTTGCCTGTATCAAGACAAGTATGTTTTCACTTAAAGGAAACACTGCAAAAGCTGATTTAAAATTGCTAGAAAGAACATACGGTATGTGTAAGGAAAATCCTTTTATTTCTAAACAGTCCCACTATACTATAGACTTCGTTTGAAATGAAGCAGTTCATTACAGTGCACAGACTGACATTCCCTACATTAAAACAAAATAACACAGTGTTAAATGAAATGACTCTTAGTAAAAAAAAAAGGGAAAATAGTTAATTCTGCCAAAGCATGTGTCAACATATATATGTATAAGCACGGAGTCATAATGCAAATAAAGACAAAGAAAAAAAGATAATTGCCCATTAAATAATCATGAAATGTGGCATTCACATTAATTAAATTGAGCCATCACACTTATTAAAAATGTCAAATTGCAGCTTTTGTGTGCAGTCTACAAAATGGAAAAATTACTTGGCAGAGCCTTTGCATATCAATACTAATTTTCTAATAAAATGCCTTCATTAGGAATTCCTTTTCCTCATTTAGAAGTTACTCTTTAAAGCATATTTAAAATAAAATTTTTGGTGTATGAAACACTAAAAACATATTTTGTTTTGCATAAAACATCAAAGAATAAAATGCCCAATTCTAATCTTCCAACTGGCTTTGATATCTAGAACACAGATGGAATGTGCATCAAGCCTCAGGTTTGTTTGAAAGATACAAATGACCCACCAAAAACAAAAAGTGGAAAAACATTGTGCAGGAAATACCCTGCCCAAATAGTACTAATGCTTTGACATTTTTTTATTAAAAAAAGATGACTATTTAAATAAGATGCAATTGATGGAGGTGCCCTCCGCACACCTTTCAGCAGTCCCGGCCAACAATCAAATAAATGGTGCTCGAAGTAACTTCACGGATGGCACCGTGCAAAACACAAGATTGAAGAAAATAGGTCACCAGCACTCCATAAGTTATAATGAATGAGTCCTTTTAATGGACAATGATGTCACAGAAATCCAACATGAGCCGACGTTTCGGGGCCACACAGGGTCCCTTCTTCAGGGCAAGAGATGTGATCTCTTGCCTTGAAGAAGGGACCCTGTGTGGCCCCGAAACGTCGGCTCATGTTGGATTTCTGTGACATCATTGTCCATTAAAAGGACTCATTCATTTTAACTTATGGAGTGCTGGTGACCTATTTTCTTCAATCGACTATTTAAATAATTTATTTTTCAGCTTGCACAGAAAAAGTCACCATATGCAAATGAAGGTTTCAGGCTAAAACCTTCATTGTAGTGACCAGATGTGTGCCAATGTGGTAGTCTAAAGGTGCCTATAAACTGCTCGATTCTCATCCGAGAATCGCGGGAAAACCCGCAATCGTACGAGAATCGAGCAGTGTGAACGAAGACGTGCGACCGTTTCTACTGTACGGCCGCACGTCTTTTGTCTAAGGAGCACGCTAGAAAACCAGCCGCAAATCGTACGATTTTCGGCTGGTTTGAACGGTGCTTGGGAGACAAATGCCGAACGGGCCGGTGTGCGCACGCGCACACTGCCCGTTCAGCGTTGCGGTCATCGGAAGCCAGCCCCTCAGGGGGGCGGGCTTGTGATGATCGAGAGTACGAATTTATTTTTCAGCTTGCACAGAAAAAGTCACCATATGCAAATGAAGGTTTCAGGCTAAAACCTTCATTGTAGTGACCAGATGTGTGCCAATGTGGTAGTCTAAAGGTGCCTATAAACTGCTCGATTCTCATCCGAGAATCGCGGGAAAACCCGCAATCGTACGAGAATCGAGCAGTGTGAACGAAGACGTGCGACCGTTTCTACTGTACGGCCGCACGTCTTTTGTCTAAGGAGCACGCTAGAAAACCAGCCGAAAATCGTACGATTTTCGGCTGGTTTGAACGGTGCTTGGGAGACAAATGCCGAACGGGCCGGTGTGCGCACGCGCACACTGCCCGTTCAGCGTTGCGGTCATCGGAAGCCAGCCCCTCAGGGGGGCGGGCTTGTGATGATCGAGAGTACGATCTGCCTGTCCAAGATGGGCAGATTGTACATTTTTTTAATCACTTTACAACCATTGCAAGACTAAGGTCTTGCAATGGTTGTACAGTTCATGGCCGTACATATAGATTTTGGTTTGAACATAAAGTAGTAAAAAAGTAAAATGCAAGGGAGTAAGTGCAGCTGTTTTTTTTAAGGATAGTAAGTCGAGAAGTAAAAAAGTAAAACAAAATTGGTGAAATTTGGATTTTACACCTTTACCTGTCTCATGGTGGAAACAGGAAATAGAAATTGTGCTGCTATAAAAGATGCAATGCAGAAATCAAGCAAGAGTAGTGAAGCAAATGTAATATATCACTAGACAAGTGCTCACTGAACCTGTACTTCTAATATATATAACTTTTTGCTAGTTATCCAATATATCAACATGCTGTGAAAAAAAATAAGCTGATTTGGTTTCAATTTCCTGAATTCCAAGATAGCATTATTTCAAATATGTTTTATACTATATGAATAAATAAAGTCAGCAAAATAAAGTTTCAGTTGGTTGCAAAAATATTCTAACTCTTAATCAAAAATATTTTAATTAAGAAACAGTGTTGATGTGAATCAGCCAAGTTAGAATAACAGGGGAATTAAGCTTTTTTGCCTTAAGGAGTAAGAAATATGTACACAATTTGCTTTTCACATACTTCACATACTATATATAATGTTCACACTCTATACTGTATGAAGATTTCCAACTCCCTCAATAAATACGTTTAAATATGCTGAGTTTTGGCATCAACAACCTATTGGCATGCAGTTTTCACTACAACATTCAAGAGTGAAAACAAATTAAAAAAAGAGAAAGGTGGTTCCTTACACCTCCCAAACCTAATCAAACCCAATCAGACACCCAAAACTTTAGTTATAGGTGCATTGTGTGGGATGAGTCAGCACATGGCTTCTTATATGTTGGAATATTCCAACAATGTTATTTCTTCCTAATCACCTGGGAGTTTCATATTTTTCCAATTGCCTCCATGTGTTCCAGCATTGCTAGTTACATTCTTCTCATATAAATCTCATAAACCCATATTTAATTCAGAATAGAAAATAGAAAACATATCAAATGTTTAAACTGAGAAAATGTACCATTTTAACCTCTTGCCATAAGTTAACTTTGAAATTCATGGCTGCAGCATGTCTCAAAAAATGTGGGACAGGGCCATGTTTACCACAGTGTAGCATCCTGACTTCTTTTAACAACACTCTGTAGATGTATGGGAATTGAGGAGAGCCGTTGCTGGTCTTTTGGGAGAGGAATGTTGTCACAGTCTTGCCTGATATAGGATTCCAACTGCAGAACAGTCCCGGGTCTTCTTTGTTGTATTTTTTATTTCAAGATGATCCAAATAGTTTCAACTAGTGAAATGTCTGGACTGCAGGCAGGCCAATTAAGCACCTGGACTCTTCTACTATGAAGCCATGCTGTTGTCAATGATCAGTATGCGGTTTAGCATTGTCCTGCTGAAATATACAAGGCATTCCCTGAAAAAGACACCATCTGGAAGGGAGCTTATGCTGCTCTAAAACCAGGATATATCTTTCAGCATTGATGGTGCCTTTCTAGATATGCAAGCTGCACATTCCATATGCACTAATGCACCCCATACTATCAGAGATGCAGGCTTTTGAACTGAGTGCTGATAACAAGCTGAAAGGTCCCTTTCCTCTTTAGTCCGGAGGTCGGGGCGGCCATAGTTTCAAAAAAGAATGTCACATTTCGATTTGTCTGACCTGTACCGATACTTTTGAGCTCCAAGACTAGACTAGAGAAAAATTCAAAAATTAGGAGGTAGCTATCATTTCTAAGGAGCACACGGAGCTCCTGGGATTTGTACATCTCTGTTTTAATGTATGATTTTGTTTTTATAGATATAAATAAAGGGATGCACAGATACCAGTTTTGCGAGTACGAGTACTGGTACTTGCTGAGTACTTACAAGTATGAGTACTGATACATTTTTGTTTATTGTCATGTGACAGTTTTTCTAAATCAATACAGACTAATGATTTCAGGACAGTGGTGGAGCACCAGAGCCAGGTCCCAGCTGCAACCTTTGCAACTCTGGTAGTTCTCATGAAAATACCAAGTATCTGCACTGGTAATCAAAAAGTATCTGTGCATCCCTACTATTTAGCTGTGCACACATGATTACCTATTAGCCTGAGTCTGCTGAGCCAAGCTCCCTGACAACTTTCTGGTGGATACTGGTGGTTGAAGTGCTATGTACTATGTCCTATGTCAAAGAATATTAGTTTACACAGCCTGTTGCACTACACTGTTTGCAGAATACAGCAAGGTGAGCCAGGAGAGACAGACAGGAGAGAGCAAGTAGAGACAGCCAAGAGAGCGAAGAGAGACAGCCAGGAGAAAAAATGAGGAATGACAGCCAGGAGAGAGAGAGGAGAGACAGCCAGGAGGATGAGCAAGGAGAGACAGCAAGGAGAAAGAGCAAGGAGAGACAGCCAGGAGAGAGAGCAAGGACAGCCACTAGAGACAGCCAGAAGAGACAGCCAGGAGAGCGAGGAGAAACAGCCAGGAGAGAGAGCGAGGGAGATTTTTTTCCATTGGTAGATCTCATGTAGCTCGTCATTTGAAAAGTAGATCTCAACACAAAAAATTGTGGGCACCCCTGTGCTAGAGGATGGGTTTTTTTTTCAGCAGGCATTTCTTTTCCAAAACTGAAGTGTGCTTTTTTAATGATTAAATATACTTATATAAATAAACGATATTGCCACATACACAAAACTATCTTAATAAACAGACAACCACACATAAATAAATAAATATTGTTTTTAAGTCACACTTAAGTCACTGTGCACTAAATTTAATATGCAGACACATGTGAAGCAAACTATCTAATATAATTCCCAGTAATTATAGACCCATAAGCTTAGTTGGTTGCACTTACTATTCTGAAGCTGTTTTTCTCTAGATTGCAAGTTGAAAAGAACTTGATTATAGTGGTTGAGAAAAGCTGCTACATCTGCATCCAAAAACATTGGGCCTTGCTCCGTTTCTTTTAATTTTGTTCCCTGGACTTGCAAGGATCCAATTTCAGGCTTGATAGCTAACAAACGGGCAACTTCATCCTGTTTCCCAAATCATAAAACAATATCAAAATGTGCTTAGATCAAATACAATTAAAATGTGTAGTAACATTATTGTAATGCAAAATTCTTAAAATAAGTAGATAATCACAATTAGTTTTTTTCTGACAAAGTATATAGATTTCAAAAGATAGGAAATAGCATGTCATAGTCAGCATGTATATAGTCTATAATCACTCAAAACAAACATACAGCACAAATGTAATTAATATATTTGAATTACACATCTTGGCTGCATTGCCAGGGACATAATTATTTTCTGCTTTAGCTGTTTGGCTTTCTGTGTCATATTGAGGTAGAAAGTGACATAACCACTGCAAAACTGAACTAAGAAATAAAGAGTTAAATATGTCTGGCAATGCAGTATTGCAGAGGAGTTTGCATCAACAGGCTGGTTAGGAGCACAGGGAGGACCTTGTTATCAAGCGTAATCTTATTTATTGTCAATCAGTAGGCTGGGGAGGGTTCTAGACCATCTTCCCCTATTTACATGTATCTGTACTTTTTGACAGGAGGTCCTGGATCAGAAATCTGTTAGAACAGAATAGTTACATGGTAGGTAAAGCTATTCTCCAATATCCATTTTAAATGTGTATTTCACTGTTTGCATGGGGTTCCCCTGAAAAAAATATATTGCTATTGATGTCAGTCCCCAAGGTTGATTTGTATTTTACTTTTCATACATTTGGGCAGGCATTTTGTGTGTGTGAGCTTCATGCAATAACAGAATCTTTCTGCAAAGAAAGCATATTGACCAGAACCAGCAGAAACCCCAACAAAGTCTAGGGGGGTTATTCACCAAGGAGTCGAAGGATCCAGCCATTGCTTCGGCTCTCTTCGGTCGCTAGAGCCCTTCGGTTCAGTTGAACTGAAGTGCTGCTGTATGGGCTATTCTCGGGGGCATTCGGCTATTCACTCACTGCTGTTTGGCCCCTAAGTGAATAGGGGTGAACGGCAGTGAGAGAGCTGCCGGAGCTTCAGTTCAGCCTCATAATCTGAGTACTGGGAGAGGGAGGGAGAAAATACTGGTTTAATGACATTGAATGAAATTGAAATTGACAATTGATCGGCTGAGTCGAAGTCCTTCTGCAGAGCATGTTCGGCTGACCAAAGTGCAGCCGAAGGCAGCCGATGTACGGCTGATTTCAGCCGATGTATGACTGAAATCAGCCGTACAGAGCCAGGGTGAATAGCCGAACGTAGTTTGGCTCACTTCACTTCGGCTGGGTTATTCATTTGGCTGCCTTCAGTAGCTTTGTGAATAACCCCCTAAATCTGTGGATAAACCAAAGCAGAGGAAAATATTGCATATAAAAGTATTTCCATGCTTCCATTCACACCTTCTGTGTCAGAACGTGAAGTTTTATACAACTTTTTCTGAAATTTCCTTTATAAAATTGGACATTTGGAAAGGCATATAGAAAACACCATTTAACCCAATAACATTTTTTTTAAAGAACATTATACTGTCAATTACACTGTCAATTTCAATTTCATTCAATGTCATTAAACCAGTATTTTCTCCCTCCCTCTCCCAGTACTCAGATTATGAGGGGGGGGGGGCAGTACTGTAAGGCAATCAAGCTGCAAAGCTTCATAAATTGCTGACCTCATCACAGAGCTGCTCTGTAAATGCTGAAGTGAAGTGGGTGGTTGACCAGACTGTAGGGTCTTAAGGGGAGCAGAACCTGACATTGATGTCCTGCGGTGGTGTTTGATTACAACACTGGCTGAACAGTGCTACAAACCCTTTGACAGGTAAGACAATCCCCATATGTGGCTTTAGCTTTTTTCCTAACATTTGTTTTTTAATGGAAAAGATGCATGCCAGTTAAGCATGGAACTGCAAATTATGTATGAATAAACAACTGCTTAATCCAGAAATCAGGTTTGGATGTCAGATATTATTATGTGTCGCTAGATCACTAATGATGAGCCAAATGTTTTACATGGTGACATCATCTCCTCACCACATGTATTTTTTCTTGCTCCTAAAAATATATTTCTCAACTGAATATGTGAATGACTATATGATTTTACAGCATTCTGAATTTTTCAATTTTCGTGTGCAACCACCAAACTAATGGACTTTAGCACTCACATATATAGCACCATTTAAATGAGAAAATCAAGTTGTGACTAGGAGAAATGATGATGATAACTATCCACATGCTTCACATTGGATTTAAACTCTGTATTCAAAAAGTGTTTTGCAAAATATTAATAACCTAATATATTCAATATTCAAACTTTCTCACAGTGAAAAAGAGAAGATTTTAAAAGCATTTGCCATGTATTAAACATCACCTACTGGGTTAATCAATTACAGAAAAAAATTGTAAATCAGCTCTGATTCTTCAGGTTGTCTTAGAGCTACTCAATATGTGCTAATAGGTGTGCATCTAATGAGCTACTCTGCACAATTTAAGTACAGAAGAGGTTCCCAAGTTTCTTGATAAAAATATAAAACCCTTAAATTGTTATTAAAACTCTACTAATCTAATGATAAAGCCTCTATTGTGTTTTCAAATACTTTTAAAAATAGCGAGATATTCCATGGTAGTGTGCTCTTCTTTATAGCATACTTCACTGCAGTTAGTTTATTTTTCCTGTGGTCTGACATAGCCTTTTAAAATTTCTTATGGGCCCAATTTTTCTAGTGAACAACATGTCAGCTCTAACCTGCGTGTGTACTTACCCAAAAATTAGAATTACATTTTAATATACTGACTTCCAATTACAATCCACAAGAGCAACTTCTATAGCATCTATAAAGTGCATTCATTGCTAGATTATCCTGCAGACATTCCTGCTATAATCCTCTGCACAACAGTAAGTTCTGTGCTCTGAGCCAATCAGCGCAGTACTGGGGTACAGGGATGAACCCATTATTATGCCGCTGCTCCTTCATTGTCCAATCAGCAGGTTGGAAAGTAGCTTTTGTACAGTTGTCCTTTCATGAATGTCATTATATGCCCTCACTGCAGCTTGCCTTTGCTCTATAATCACTCCCACCAGGTCCTCTTCTTACTACACATGTATGCCACATAATTCTCATGTATCAGCCATACTCATGGTGGCCTCCAGCCATCCAGTGGATTACAGCTGATCCATAGGAATAAAGGTGGCCACAGTGCACATGCACAGCTGAAATACATACATGTATGCATTTCAGGTTTAATGTTGGATGATCGAGTAACAGACTGCTAAAAAGAGGTGGAAACTTTAATTATATACAAAAAACATGTTATTTTTCTCTCTTACTGTATATATATATATATTGTATATAG